>NC_064421.1:49152999-49297999 GCF_023375975.1 Astyanax mexicanus | reverse complement strand
CCTAACCCTAACCCTAACCCTAACCCTAACCCTAACCCTAACCCTAACCCTAACCCTAACCCTAACCCTAACCCTAACCCTAACCCTAACCCTAACCCTAACCCTAACCCTAACCCTAACCCTAACCCTAACCCTAACCCTAACCCTAACCCTAACCCTAACCCTAACCCTAACCCTAACCCTAACCCTAACCCTAACCCTAACCCTAACCCTAACCCTAACCCTAACCCTAACCCTAACCCTAACCCTAACCCTAACCCTAACCCTAACCCTAACCCTAACCCTAACCCTAACCCTAACCCTAACCCTAACCCTAACCCTAACCCTAACCCTAACCCTAACCCTAACCCTAACCCTAACCCTAACCCTAACCCTAACCCTAACCCTAACCCTAACCCTAACCCTAACCCTAACCCTAACCCTAACCCTAACCCTAACCCTAACCCTAACCCTAACCCTAACCCTAACCCTAACCCTAACCCTAACCCTAACCCTAACCCTAACCCTAACCCTAACCCTAACCCTAACCCTAACCCTAACCCTAACCCTAACCCTAACCCTAACCCTAACCCTAACCCTAACCCTAACCCTAACCCTAACCCTAACCCTAACCCTAACCCTAACCCTAACCCTAACCCTAACCCTAACCCTAACCCTAACCCTAACCCTAACCCTAACCCTAACCCTAACCCTAACCCTAACCCTAACCCTAACCCTAACCCTAACCCTAACCCTAACCCTAACCCTAACCCTAACCCTAACCCTAACCCTAACCCTAACCCTAACCCTAACCCTAACCCTAACCCTAACCCTAACCCTAACCCTAACCCTAACCCTAACCCTAACCCTAACCCTAACCCTAACCCTAACCCTAACCCTAACCCTAACCCTAACCCTAACCCTAACCCTAACCCTAACCCTAACCCTAACCCTAACCCTAACCCTAACCCTAACCCTAACCCTAACCCTAACCCTAACCCTAACCCTAACCCTAACCCTAACCCTAACCCTAACCCTAACCCTAACCCTAACCCTAACCCTAACCCTAACCCTAACCCTAACCCTAACCCTAACCCTAACCCTAACCCTAACCCTAACCCTAACCCTAACCCTAACCCTAACCCTAACCCTAACCCTAACCCTAACCCTAACCCTAACCCTAACCCTAACCCTAACCCTAACCCTAACCCTAACCCTAACCCTAACCCTAACCCTAACCCTAACCCTAACCCTAACCCTAACCCTAACCCTAACCCTAACCCTAACCCTAACCCTAACCCTAACCCTAACCCTAACCCTAACCCTAACCCTAACCCTAACCCTAACCCTAACCCTAACCCTAACCCTAACCCTAACCCTAACCCTAACCCTAACCCTAACCCTAACCCTAACCCTAACCCTAACCCTAACCCTAACCCTAACCCTAACCCTAACCCTAACCCTAACCCTAACCCTAACCCTAACCCTAACCCTAACCCTAACCCTAACCCTAACCCTAACCCTAACCCTAACCCTAACCCTAACCCTAACCCTAACCCTAACCCTAACCCTAACCCTAACCCTAACCCTAACCCTAACCCTAACCCTAACCCTAACCCTAACCCTAACCCTAACCCTAACCCTAACCCTAACCCTAACCCTAACCCTAACCCTAACCCTAACCCTAACCCTAACCCTAACCCTAACCCTAACCCTAACCCTAACCCTAACCCTAACCCTAACCCTAACCCTAACCCTAACCCTAACCCTAACCCTAACCCTAACCCTAACCCTAACCCTAACCCTAACCCTAACCCTAACCCTAACCCTAACCCTAACCCTAACCCTAACCCTAACCCTAACCCTAACCCTAACCCTAACCCTAACCCTAACCCTAACCCTAACCCTAACCCTAACCCTAACCCTAACCCTAACCCTAACCCTAACCCTAACCCTAACCCTAACCCTAACCCTAACCCTAACCCTAACCCTAACCCTAACCCTAACCCTAACCCTAACCCTAACCCTAACCCTAACCCTAACCCTAACCCTAACCCTAACCCTAACCCTAACCCTAACCCTAACCCTAACCCTAACCCTAACCCTAACCCTAACCCTAACCCTAACCCTAACCCTAACCCTAACCCTAACCCTAACCCTAACCCTAACCCTAACCCTAACCCTAACCCTAACCCTAACCCTAACCCTAACCCTAACCCTAACCCTAACCCTAACCCTAACCCTAACCCTAACCCTAACCCTAACCCTAACCCTAACCCTAACCCTAACCCTAACCCTAACCCTAACCCTAACCCTAACCCTAACCCTAACCCTAACCCTAACCCTAACCCTAACCCTAACCCTAACCCTAACCCTAACCCTAACCCTAACCCTAACCCTAACCCTAACCCTAACCCTAACCCTAACCCTAACCCTAACCCTAACCCTAACCCTAACCCTAACCCTAACCCTAACCCTAACCCTAACCCTAACCCTAACCCTAACCCTAACCCTAACCCTAACCCTAACCCTAACCCTAACCCTAACCCTAACCCTAACCCTAACCCTAACCCTAACCCTAACCCTAACCCTAACCCTAACCCTAACCCTAACCCTAACCCTAACCCTAACCCTAACCCTAACCCTAACCCTAACCCTAACCCTAACCCTAACCCTAACCCTAACCCTAACCCTAACCCTAACCCTAACCCTAACCCTAACCCTAACCCTAACCCTAACCCTAACCCTAACCCTAACCCTAACCCTAACCCTAACCCTAACCCTAACCCTAACCCTAACCCTAACCCTAACCCTAACCCTAACCCTAACCCTAACCCTAACCCTAACCCTAACCCTAACCCTAACCCTAACCCTAACCCTAACCCTAACCCTAACCCTAACCCTAACCCTAACCCTAACCCTAACCCTAACCCTAACCCTAACCCTAACCCTAACCCTAACCCTAACCCTAACCCTAACCCTAACCCTAACCCTAACCCTAACCCTAACCCTAACCCTAACCCTAACCCTAACCCTAACCCTAACCCTAACCCTAACCCTAACCCTAACCCTAACCCTAACCCTAACCCTAACCCTAACCCTAACCCTAACCCTAACCCTAACCCTAACCCTAACCCTAACCCTAACCCTAACCCTAACCCTAACCCTAACCCTAACCCTAACCCTAACCCTAACCCTAACCCTAACCCTAACCCTAACCCTAACCCTAACCCTAACCCTAACCCTAACCCTAACCCTAACCCTAACCCTAACCCTAACCCTAACCCTAACCCTAACCCTAACCCTAACCCTAACCCTAACCCTAACCCTAACCCTAACCCTAACCCTAACCCTAACCCTAACCCTAACCCTAACCCTAACCCTAACCCTAACCCTAACCCTAACCCTAACCCTAACCCTAACCCTAACCCTAACCCTAACCCTAACCCTAACCCTAACCCTAACCCTAACCCTAACCCTAACCCTAACCCTAACCCTAACCCTAACCCTAACCCTAACCCTAACCCTAACCCTAACCCTAACCCTAACCCTAACCCTAACCCTAACCCTAACCCTAACCCTAACCCTAACCCTAACCCTAACCCTAACCCTAACCCTAACCCTAACCCTAACCCTAACCCTAACCCTAACCCTAACCCTAACCCTAACCCTAACCCTAACCCTAACCCTAACCCTAACCCTAACCCTAACCCTAACCCTAACCCTAACCCTAACCCTAACCCTAACCCTAACCCTAACCCTAACCCTAACCCTAACCCTAACCCTAACCCTAACCCTAACCCTAACCCTAACCCTAACCCTAACCCTAACCCTAACCCTAACCCTAACCCTAACCCTAACCCTAACCCTAACCCTAACCCTAACCCTAACCCTAACCCTAACCCTAACCCTAACCCTAACCCTAACCCTAACCCTAACCCTAACCCTAACCCTAACCCTAACCCTAACCCTAACCCTAACCCTAACCCTAACCCTAACCCTAACCCTAACCCTAACCCTAACCCTAACCCTAACCCTAACCCTAACCCTAACCCTAACCCTAACCCTAACCCTAACCCTAACCCTAACCCTAACCCTAACCCTAACCCTAACCCTAACCCTAACCCTAACCCTAACCCTAACCCTAACCCTAACCCTAACCCTAACCCTAACCCTAACCCTAACCCTAACCCTAACCCTAACCCTAACCCTAACCCTAACCCTAACCCTAACCCTAACCCTAACCCTAACCCTAACCCTAACCCTAACCCTAACCCTAACCCTAACCCTAACCCTAACCCTAACCCTAACCCTAACCCTAACCCTAACCCTAACCCTAACCCTAACCCTAACCCTAACCCTAACCCTAACCCTAACCCTAACCCTAACCCTAACCCTAACCCTAACCCTAACCCTAACCCTAACCCTAACCCTAACCCTAACCCTAACCCTAACCCTAACCCTAACCCTAACCCTAACCCTAACCCTAACCCTAACCCTAACCCTAACCCTAACCCTAACCCTAACCCTAACCCTAACCCTAACCCTAACCCTAACCCTAACCCTAACCCTAACCCTAACCCTAACCCTAACCCTAACCCTAACCCTAACCCTAACCCTAACCCTAACCCTAACCCTAACCCTAACCCTAACCCTAACCCTAACCCTAACCCTAACCCTAACCCTAACCCTAACCCTAACCCTAACCCTAACCCTAACCCTAACCCTAACCCTAACCCTAACCCTAACCCTAACCCTAACCCTAACCCTAACCCTAACCCTAACCCTAACCCTAACCCTAACCCTAACCCTAACCCTAACCCTAACCCTAACCCTAACCCTAACCCTAACCCTAACCCTAACCCTAACCCTAACCCTAACCCTAACCCTAACCCTAACCCTAACCCTAACCCTAACCCTAACCCTAACCCTAACCCTAACCCTAACCCTAACCCTAACCCTAACCCTAACCCTAACCCTAACCCTAACCCTAACCCTAACCCTAACCCTAACCCTAACCCTAACCCTAACCCTAACCCTAACCCTAACCCTAACCCTAACCCTAACCCTAACCCTAACCCTAACCCTAACCCTAACCCTAACCCTAACCCTAACCCTAACCCTAACCCTAACCCTAACCCTAACCCTAACCCTAACCCTAACCCTAACCCTAACCCTAACCCTAACCCTAACCCTAACCCTAACCCTAACCCTAACCCTAACCCTAACCCTAACCCTAACCCTAACCCTAACCCTAACCCTAACCCTAACCCTAACCCTAACCCTAACCCTAACCCTAACCCTAACCCTAACCCTAACCCTAACCCTAACCCTAACCCTAACCCTAACCCTAACCCTAACCCTAACCCTAACCCTAACCCTAACCCTAACCCTAACCCTAACCCTAACCCTAACCCTAACCCTAACCCTAACCCTAACCCTAACCCTAACCCTAACCCTAACCCTAACCCTAACCCTAACCCTAACCCTAACCCTAACCCTAACCCTAACCCTAACCCTAACCCTAACCCTAACCCTAACCCTAACCCTAACCCTAACCCTAACCCTAACCCTAACCCTAACCCTAACCCTAACCCTAACCCTAACCCTAACCCTAACCCTAACCCTAACCCTAACCCTAACCCTAACCCTAACCCTAACCCTAACCCTAACCCTAACCCTAACCCTAACCCTAACCCTAACCCTAACCCTAACCCTAACCCTAACCCTAACCCTAACCCTAACCCTAACCCTAACCCTAACCCTAACCCTAACCCTAACCCTAACCCTAACCCTAACCCTAACCCTAACCCTAACCCTAACCCTAACCCTAACCCTAACCCTAACCCTAACCCTAACCCTAACCCTAACCCTAACCCTAACCCTAACCCTAACCCTAACCCTAACCCTAACCCTAACCCTAACCCTAACCCTAACCCTAACCCTAACCCTAACCCTAACCCTAACCCTAACCCTAACCCTAACCCTAACCCTAACCCTAACCCTAACCCTAACCCTAACCCTAACCCTAACCCTAACCCTAACCCTAACCCTAACCCTAACCCTAACCCTAACCCTAACCCTAACCCTAACCCTAACCCTAACCCTAACCCTAACCCTAACCCTAACCCTAACCCTAACCCTAACCCTAACCCTAACCCTAACCCTAACCCTAACCCTAACCCTAACCCTAACCCTAACCCTAACCCTAACCCTAACCCTAACCCTAACCCTAACCCTAACCCTAACCCTAACCCTAACCCTAACCCTAACCCTAACCCTAACCCTAACCCTAACCCTAACCCTAACCCTAACCCTAACCCTAACCCTAACCCTAACCCTAACCCTAACCCTAACCCTAACCCTAACCCTAACCCTAACCCTAACCCTAACCCTAACCCTAACCCTAACCCTAACCCTAACCCTAACCCTAACCCTAACCCTAACCCTAACCCTAACCCTAACCCTAACCCTAACCCTAACCCTAACCCTAACCCTAACCCTAACCCTAACCCTAACCCTAACCCTAACCCTAACCCTAACCCTAACCCTAACCCTAACCCTAACCCTAACCCTAACCCTAACCCTAACCCTAACCCTAACCCTAACCCTAACCCTAACCCTAACCCTAACCCTAACCCTAACCCTAACCCTAACCCTAACCCTAACCCTAACCCTAACCCTAACCCTAACCCTAACCCTAACCCTAACCCTAACCCTAACCCTAACCCTAACCCTAACCCTAACCCTAACCCTAACCCTAACCCTAACCCTAACCCTAACCCTAACCCTAACCCTAACCCTAACCCTAACCCTAACCCTAACCCTAACCCTAACCCTAACCCTAACCCTAACCCTAACCCTAACCCTAACCCTAACCCTAACCCTAACCCTAACCCTAACCCTAACCCTAACCCTAACCCTAACCCTAACCCTAACCCTAACCCTAACCCTAACCCTAACCCTAACCCTAACCCTAACCCTAACCCTAACCCTAACCCTAACCCTAACCCTAACCCTAACCCTAACCCTAACCCTAACCCTAACCCTAACCCTAACCCTAACCCTAACCCTAACCCTAACCCTAACCCTAACCCTAACCCTAACCCTAACCCTAACCCTAACCCTAACCCTAACCCTAACCCTAACCCTAACCCTAACCCTAACCCTAACCCTAACCCTAACCCTAACCCTAACCCTAACCCTAACCCTAACCCTAACCCTAACCCTAACCCTAACCCTAACCCTAACCCTAACCCTAACCCTAACCCTAACCCTAACCCTAACCCTAACCCTAACCCTAACCCTAACCCTAACCCTAACCCTAACCCTAACCCTAACCCTAACCCTAACCCTAACCCTAACCCTAACCCTAACCCTAACCCTAACCCTAACCCTAACCCTAACCCTAACCCTAACCCTAACCCTAACCCTAACCCTAACCCTAACCCTAACCCTAACCCTAACCCTAACCCTAACCCTAACCCTAACCCTAACCCTAACCCTAACCCTAACCCTAACCCTAACCCTAACCCTAACCCTAACCCTAACCCTAACCCTAACCCTAACCCTAACCCTAACCCTAACCCTAACCCTAACCCTAACCCTAACCCTAACCCTAACCCTAACCCTAACCCTAACCCTAACCCTAACCCTAACCCTAACCCTAACCCTAACCCTAACCCTAACCCTAACCCTAACCCTAACCCTAACCCTAACCCTAACCCTAACCCTAACCCTAACCCTAACCCTAACCCTAACCCTAACCCTAACCCTAACCCTAACCCTAACCCTAACCCTAACCCTAACCCTAACCCTAACCCTAACCCTAACCCTAACCCTAACCCTAACCCTAACCCTAACCCTAACCCTAACCCTAACCCTAACCCTAACCCTAACCCTAACCCTAACCCTAACCCTAACCCTAACCCTAACCCTAACCCTAACCCTAACCCTAACCCTAACCCTAACCCTAACCCTAACCCTAACCCTAACCCTAACCCTAACCCTAACCCTAACCCTAACCCTAACCCTAACCCTAACCCTAACCCTAACCCTAACCCTAACCCTAACCCTAACCCTAACCCTAACCCTAACCCTAACCCTAACCCTAACCCTAACCCTAACCCTAACCCTAACCCTAACCCTAACCCTAACCCTAACCCTAACCCTAACCCTAACCCTAACCCTAACCCTAACCCTAACCCTAACCCTAACCCTAACCCTAACCCTAACCCTAACCCTAACCCTAACCCTAACCCTAACCCTAACCCTAACCCTAACCCTAACCCTAACCCTAACCCTAACCCTAACCCTAACCCTAACCCTAACCCTAACCCTAACCCTAACCCTAACCCTAACCCTAACCCTAACCCTAACCCTAACCCTAACCCTAACCCTAACCCTAACCCTAACCCTAACCCTAACCCTAACCCTAACCCTAACCCTAACCCTAACCCTAACCCTAACCCTAACCCTAACCCTAACCCTAACCCTAACCCTAACCCTAACCCTAACCCTAACCCTAACCCTAACCCTAACCCTAACCCTAACCCTAACCCTAACCCTAACCCTAACCCTAACCCTAACCCTAACCCTAACCCTAACCCTAACCCTAACCCTAACCCTAACCCTAACCCTAACCCTAACCCTAACCCTAACCCTAACCCTAACCCTAACCCTAACCCTAACCCTAACCCTAACCCTAACCCTAACCCTAACCCTAACCCTAACCCTAACCCTAACCCTAACCCTAACCCTAACCCTAACCCTAACCCTAACCCTAACCCTAACCCTAACCCTAACCCTAACCCTAACCCTAACCCTAACCCTAACCCTAACCCTAACCCTAACCCTAACCCTAACCCTAACCCTAACCCTAACCCTAACCCTAACCCTAACCCTAACCCTAACCCTAACCCTAACCCTAACCCTAACCCTAACCCTAACCCTAACCCTAACCCTAACCCTAACCCTAACCCTAACCCTAACCCTAACCCTAACCCTAACCCTAACCCTAACCCTAACCCTAACCCTAACCCTAACCCTAACCCTAACCCTAACCCTAACCCTAACCCTAACCCTAACCCTAACCCTAACCCTAACCCTAACCCTAACCCTAACCCTAACCCTAACCCTAACCCTAACCCTAACCCTAACCCTAACCCTAACCCTAACCCTAACCCTAACCCTAACCCTAACCCTAACCCTAACCCTAACCCTAACCCTAACCCTAACCCTAACCCTAACCCTAACCCTAACCCTAACCCTAACCCTAACCCTAACCCTAACCCTAACCCTAACCCTAACCCTAACCCTAACCCTAACCCTAACCCTAACCCTAACCCTAACCCTAACCCTAACCCTAACCCTAACCCTAACCCTAACCCTAACCCTAACCCTAACCCTAACCCTAACCCTAACCCTAACCCTAACCCTAACCCTAACCCTAACCCTAACCCTAACCCTAACCCTAACCCTAACCCTAACCCTAACCCTAACCCTAACCCTAACCCTAACCCTAACCCTAACCCTAACCCTAACCCTAACCCTAACCCTAACCCTAACCCTAACCCTAACCCTAACCCTAACCCTAACCCTAACCCTAACCCTAACCCTAACCCTAACCCTAACCCTAACCCTAACCCTAACCCTAACCCTAACCCTAACCCTAACCCTAACCCTAACCCTAACCCTAACCCTAACCCTAACCCTAACCCTAACCCTAACCCTAACCCTAACCCTAACCCTAACCCTAACCCTAACCCTAACCCTAACCCTAACCCTAACCCTAACCCTAACCCTAACCCTAACCCTAACCCTAACCCTAACCCTAACCCTAACCCTAACCCTAACCCTAACCCTAACCCTAACCCTAACCCTAACCCTAACCCTAACCCTAACCCTAACCCTAACCCTAACCCTAACCCTAACCCTAACCCTAACCCTAACCCTAACCCTAACCCTAACCCTAACCCTAACCCTAACCCTAACCCTAACCCTAACCCTAACCCTAACCCTAACCCTAACCCTAACCCTAACCCTAACCCTAACCCTAACCCTAACCCTAACCCTAACCCTAACCCTAACCCTAACCCTAACCCTAACCCTAACCCTAACCCTAACCCTAACCCTAACCCTAACCCTAACCCTAACCCTAACCCTAACCCTAACCCTAACCCTAACCCTAACCCTAACCCTAACCCTAACCCTAACCCTAACCCTAACCCTAACCCTAACCCTAACCCTAACCCTAACCCTAACCCTAACCCTAACCCTAACCCTAACCCTAACCCTAACCCTAACCCTAACCCTAACCCTAACCCTAACCCTAACCCTAACCCTAACCCTAACCCTAACCCTAACCCTAACCCTAACCCTAACCCTAACCCTAACCCTAACCCTAACCCTAACCCTAACCCTAACCCTAACCCTAACCCTAACCCTAACCCTAACCCTAACCCTAACCCTAACCCTAACCCTAACCCTAACCCTAACCCTAACCCTAACCCTAACCCTAACCCTAACCCTAACCCTAACCCTAACCCTAACCCTAACCCTAACCCTAACCCTAACCCTAACCCTAACCCTAACCCTAACCCTAACCCTAACCCTAACCCTAACCCTAACCCTAACCCTAACCCTAACCCTAACCCTAACCCTAACCCTAACCCTAACCCTAACCCTAACCCTAACCCTAACCCTAACCCTAACCCTAACCCTAACCCTAACCCTAACCCTAACCCTAACCCTAACCCTAACCCTAACCCTAACCCTAACCCTAACCCTAACCCTAACCCTAACCCTAACCCTAACCCTAACCCTAACCCTAACCCTAACCCTAACCCTAACCCTAACCCTAACCCTAACCCTAACCCTAACCCTAACCCTAACCCTAACCCTAACCCTAACCCTAACCCTAACCCTAACCCTAACCCTAACCCTAACCCTAACCCTAACCCTAACCCTAACCCTAACCCTAACCCTAACCCTAACCCTAACCCTAACCCTAACCCTAACCCTAACCCTAACCCTAACCCTAACCCTAACCCTAACCCTAACCCTAACCCTAACCCTAACCCTAACCCTAACCCTAACCCTAACCCTAACCCTAACCCTAACCCTAACCCTAACCCTAACCCTAACCCTAACCCTAACCCTAACCCTAACCCTAACCCTAACCCTAACCCTAACCCTAACCCTAACCCTAACCCTAACCCTAACCCTAACCCTAACCCTAACCCTAACCCTAACCCTAACCCTAACCCTAACCCTAACCCTAACCCTAACCCTAACCCTAACCCTAACCCTAACCCTAACCCTAACCCTAACCCTAACCCTAACCCTAACCCTAACCCTAACCCTAACCCTAACCCTAACCCTAACCCTAACCCTAACCCTAACCCTAACCCTAACCCTAACCCTAACCCTAACCCTAACCCTAACCCTAACCCTAACCCTAACCCTAACCCTAACCCTAACCCTAACCCTAACCCTAACCCTAACCCTAACCCTAACCCTAACCCTAACCCTAACCCTAACCCTAACCCTAACCCTAACCCTAACCCTAACCCTAACCCTAACCCTAACCCTAACCCTAACCCTAACCCTAACCCTAACCCTAACCCTAACCCTAACCCTAACCCTAACCCTAACCCTAACCCTAACCCTAACCCTAACCCTAACCCTAACCCTAACCCTAACCCTAACCCTAACCCTAACCCTAACCCTAACCCTAACCCTAACCCTAACCCTAACCCTAACCCTAACCCTAACCCTAACCCTAACCCTAACCCTAACCCTAACCCTAACCCTAACCCTAACCCTAACCCTAACCCTAACCCTAACCCTAACCCTAACCCTAACCCTAACCCTAACCCTAACCCTAACCCTAACCCTAACCCTAACCCTAACCCTAACCCTAACCCTAACCCTAACCCTAACCCTAACCCTAACCCTAACCCTAACCCTAACCCTAACCCTAACCCTAACCCTAACCCTAACCCTAACCCTAACCCTAACCCTAACCCTAACCCTAACCCTAACCCTAACCCTAACCCTAACCCTAACCCTAACCCTAACCCTAACCCTAACCCTAACCCTAACCCTAACCCTAACCCTAACCCTAACCCTAACCCTAACCCTAACCCTAACCCTAACCCTAACCCTAACCCTAACCCTAACCCTAACCCTAACCCTAACCCTAACCCTAACCCTAACCCTAACCCTAACCCTAACCCTAACCCTAACCCTAACCCTAACCCTAACCCTAACCCTAACCCTAACCCTAACCCTAACCCTAACCCTAACCCTAACCCTAACCCTAACCCTAACCCTAACCCTAACCCTAACCCTAACCCTAACCCTAACCCTAACCCTAACCCTAACCCTAACCCTAACCCTAACCCTAACCCTAACCCTAACCCTAACCCTAACCCTAACCCTAACCCTAACCCTAACCCTAACCCTAACCCTAACCCTAACCCTAACCCTAACCCTAACCCTAACCCTAACCCTAACCCTAACCCTAACCCTAACCCTAACCCTAACCCTAACCCTAACCCTAACCCTAACCCTAACCCTAACCCTAACCCTAACCCTAACCCTAACCCTAACCCTAACCCTAACCCTAACCCTAACCCTAACCCTAACCCTAACCCTAACCCTAACCCTAACCCTAACCCTAACCCTAACCCTAACCCTAACCCTAACCCTAACCCTAACCCTAACCCTAACCCTAACCCTAACCCTAACCTAACCCTAACCCTAACCGTAACCGTAACCGTAACCCTAACCCTAACCCTAACCCTAACCATAACCCTAACCTTAACCCTAATTCTTAACCGTACAGTTATGGTTAGGGTTACGGTTAGGGTTAGGGTTAGGGTTAGGGTTAGGGTTAGGGATAAGAATTAGGGTTAAGGTTAAGAATTAGGGTTAGGGTTATGGTTGGGGTTAAGAATTTAGGGTTAGGTTTAAGAATTATAGTTAGAGTTTAGGGTTAGGGTTAAGAATTTATGGTTAGGGTTATGGTTAAGAATTAGGGTTAGGGTTTCGGTTAAGAATTTAAGGTTTGGGTTAAGAATTTAGGGTTAGGGTTAAGAATTACAGTTAGAGTTTAGGGTTAGGGTTAAGAATTTAGGGTTAGGGTTACGGTTAACTGTAGGGTTAGTTTCGTGTTATTGAAGTCAACGTAGTCCAAACTCCTTCCCTTGACATCCCAGAAGTCTGAAATCATAATATGTTGTCCGGATAGCACATTTGGGGTTGCCCGAAAAATTTCATGCTACAGAAGTCATCTTAATCCAAACTCCTTACCCTGACAAGCCAGAGGTTTGAAATCTAAATATGTTGTTCCAAATCGCATCTTTGGGGTTGCCTGTAAAGTTTCGTGCCACAGAAGTCAACGTAGGCCAAACTCCTTCCCCCGAAATCTTAGAGGTCTGAAATTTAAATATGTTGTCCAATTAGCACTTCTGGTGTTGTTTGTAAAGTTTCGTGACACAGAAGTCAACGTAGGCCAAACTCCTTCCCCCGAGAACCTAGAGGTCTGAAATTTAAATATGTTGTCCGAATGGCACTTCTGGTGTTGTTTGTAAAGTTTCGGGTTACAGAAGTCAACGTAGGCCAAACTCCTTCCCCTGACAACGCAGAGGTCTGAAATTGTAATATGTTGTCCGGATAGCACATTTGAGGTTGCCTGTAAAGTTTCTTGCCACAGAAGTCAACGTAGGCCAAACTCCTTCCCCCGACAACCTAGAGGTCTGAAATTTAAATATGTTGTCCGAATGGCACTTCTGGTGTTGTTTGTAAAGTTTCGTGTTACAGAAGTCAACGTAGGCCAAACTCCTTCCCCCGACAACCTAGAGGTCTGAAATTTAAATATGTTGTCCGAATGGTACTTCTGGTGTTGTTTTTAAAGTTTCGTGTTACAGAAGTCAACGTAGGCCAAACTCCTTCCCCCGACAACTTGGAGGTCTGAAATTTAAATATGTTGTTCAAATAGCACTTCTGGTGTTGTTTGTAAAGTTTCGTGACACAGAAGTCCACGTAGGCCAAACTCCTTCCCCCGACATCCCAGAGGTCTGAAATCGAAATATGTTGTCCACATAGCACATTTGAGGTGGCCTGTAAAGTTTCGTGCCACAGAAGTCAACGTAGGCCAAACTCCTTCCCCCGACAACCTAGAGGTCTGAAATTTAAATATGTTGTCCGAATGGCACTTCTGGTGTTGTTTGTAAAGTTTCGTGTTACAGAAGTCAACGTAGGCCAAACTCCTTCCCCCGACAACCTAGAGGTCTGAAATTTAAATATGTTGTTCGAATGGTACTTCTGGTGTTGTTTGTAAAGTTTCGTGTTACAGAAGTTAACGTAGGCCAAACTCCTTCCCCCGACAACTTAGAGGTCTGAAATTTAAATATGTTGTCCGAATGGTACTTCTGGTGTTGTTTGTAAAGTTTCGTGTTACAGAAAATAACGTAGGCCAAACTCCTTCCCCCGACAACTTAGAGGTCTGAAATTTAAATATGTTGTTCGAATAGCACTTCTGGTGTTGTTTGTAAAGTTTCGTGACACAGAAGTCTACGTAGGCCAAACTCCTTCCCCCGACATTCCAGAGGTCTGAAATCGAAATATGTTGTCCAGAAAGCACATTTAAGGTTGCCTGTAAAGTTTCGTGAGACAGAAGTCAACGTAGGCCAAACTCCTTCCCCCGACAACCTAGAGGTCTGAAATTTAAATATGTTGTCCGAATGGCACTTCTGGTGTTGTTTGTAAAGTCTCGTGTTACAGAAGTCAACGTAGGCCAAACTCCTTCCCCCGACAACCTAGAGGACTGAAATTTAAATATGTTGTCCGAATAGTACTTCTG
The DNA here is from genome assembly GCF_023375975.1 of Astyanax mexicanus. Taxonomy (NCBI): domain Eukaryota; kingdom Metazoa; phylum Chordata; class Actinopteri; order Characiformes; family Acestrorhamphidae; genus Astyanax; species Astyanax mexicanus. The sequence continues at coordinate 49,283,151 of NC_064421.1, read as the reverse complement.
GTGTTGTTTTTAAAGTTTCGTGTTACAGAAGTCAACGTAGGCCAAACTCCTTCCCCCGACAACTTGGAGGTCTGAAATTTAAATATGTTGTTCAAATAGCACTTCTGGTGTTGTTTGTAAAGTTTCGTGACACAGAAGTCAACGTAGGCCAAACTCCTTCCCCCGACATCCCAGAGGTCTGAAATCGAAATATGTTGTCCACATAGCACATTTGAGGCTGCCTGTAAAGTTTCGTGCCACAGAAGTCAACGTAGGCCAAACTCCTTCCCCCGACAACCTAGAGGTCTGAAATTTAAATATGTTGTCCGAATCGTATTTCTGGTGTTGTTTGTAAAGTTTCGTGTTACAGAAGTTAACGTAGGCCAAACTCCTTCCCCCGACAACTTAGAGGTATGAAATTTAAATATGTTGTTCGAATAGCACTTCTGGTGTTGTTTGTAAAGTTTCGTGACACAGAAGTCTACGTAGGCCAAACTCCTTCCCCCGACATTCCAGAGGTCTGAAATCGAAATATGTTGTCCAGAAAGCACATTTAAGGTTGCCTGTAAAGTTTCGTGCGACAGAAGTCAACGTAGGCCAAACTCCTTCCCCCGACAACCTAGAGGTCTGAAATTTAAATATGTTGTCCGAATAGCACTTCTGGTGTTGTTTGTAAAGTTTCATGACACAGAAGTCAACGTAGGCCAAACTCCTTCCCCCGACATCCCAGAGGTCTGAAATCGAAATATGTTGTCCACATAGCACATTTGAGGTTGCCTGTAAAGTTTCGTGCCACAGAAGTCAACGTAGGCCAAACTCCTTCCCCCGAGAACCTAGAGGTCTGAAATTTAAATATGTTGTCCGAATGGCACTTCTGGTGTTGTTTGTAAAGTTTCGTATTACAGAAGTCAACATAGGCCAAACTCCTTCCCCCGACAACCTAGAGGTCTGAAATTTAAATATGTTGTCTGAATGGCACTTCTGGTGTTGTTTGTAAAGTTTCATGTTACAGAAGTCAACGTAGGCCAAACTCCTTCCCCCGAGAACCTAGAGGTCTGAAATTTAAATATGTTGTCCAAATATCACTTCTGGTGTTGTTTGTAAAGTTTCGTGACACAGAAGTCAACGTAGGCCAAACTCCTTCCCCCGACATCCCAGAGGTCTTAAATCGAAATATGTTGTCCAGATAGCACATTTAAGGTTGCCTGTAAAGTTTCGTGCGACAGAAGTCAACGTAGGCCAAACTCCTTCCCCCGACAACCTAGAGGTCTGAAATTTAAATATGTTGTCCGAATGGCACTTCTGGTGTTGTTTGTAAAGTTTTGTGTTACAGAAGTCAACGTAGGCCAAACTCCTTCCCCCGACAACCTAGAGGTCTGAAATTTAAATATGTTGTCCGAATGGTACTTCTGGTGTTGTTTGTAAAGTTTCATGTTACAGAAGTCAACGTAGGCCAAACTCCTTCCCCCGAGAACCTAGAGGTCTGAAATTTAAATATGTTGTCCAAATATCACTTCTGGTGTTGTTTGTAAAGTTTCGTGACACAGAAGTCAACGTAGGCCAAACTCCTTCCCCCGACATCCCAGAGGTCTTAAATCGAAATATGTTGTCCAGATAGCACATTTAAGGTTGCCTGTAAAGTTTCGTGCGACAGAAGTCAACGTAGGCCAAACTCCTTCCCCCGACAACCTAGAGGTCTGAAATTTAAATATGTTGTCCGAATGGCACTTCTGGTGTTGTTTCTAAAGTTTTGTGTTACAGAAGTCAACGTAGGCCAAACTCCTTCCCCCGACAACCTAGAGGTCTGAAATTTAAATATGTTGTCCGAATGGTACTTCTGGTGTTGTTTGTAAAGTTTCGTGTTACAGAAGTCAACGTAGGCCAAACTCCTTCCCCCGACAACTTAGAGGTCTGAAATTTAAATATGTTGTTCGAATATCACATTTGAGGTTGCCTGTAAAGTTTCGTGCCACAGAAGTCAACGTAGGCCAAACTCCTTCCCCCGACAACTTAGAGGTCTGAAATTTAAATATGTTGTTCGAATATCACTTCTGGTGTTGTTTGTAAAGTTTCGTGACACAGAAGTCAACGTAGGCCAAACTCCTTCCCCCCACAACCCAGAGGTCTGAAATCGAAATATGTTGTCCAGATAGCACATTTGAGGTTGCCTGTAAAGTTTCGTGCCACAGAAGTCAACGTAGGCCAAACTCCTTCCCTTGACAACCTAGAGGTCTGAAATTTAAATATGTTGTCCGAATGGCACTTCTGGTGTTGTTTGTAAAGTTTTGTGTTACAGAAGTCAACGTAGGCCAAACTCCTTCCCCCGACAACTTAGAGGTCTGAAATTTAAATATGTTGTCCGAATAGCACTTCTGGTGTTGCTTGTAAAGTTTCGTGACACAGAAGTCAACGTAGGCCAAACTCCTTCCCCCGACATCCCAGAGGTCTGAAATCGAAATATGTTGTCCAGATAGCACATTTAAGGTTGCCTGTAAAGTTTCGTGCGACAGAAGTCAACGTAGGCCAAACTCCTTCCCCCGACAACCTAGAGGTCTGAAATTTAAATATGTTGTCCGAATGGCACTTCTGGTGTTGTTTGTAAAGTTTCGTGTTACAGAAGTCAACGTAGGCCAAACTCCTTCCCCCGACATCCCAGAGGTCTGAAATCGTAATATGTTGTCTGAGTCGCACTTCTGGTGCTGTTTGTAAAGTTTCGTTTTACAGAAGTCAACGTAGGCCAAACTCCTTCCCCCGACAACTTGGAGGTCTGAAATTTAAATATGTTGTTCAAATAGCACTTCTGGTGTTGTTTGTAAAGTTTCGTGACACAGAAGTCAACGTAGGCCAAACTCCTTCCCCCGACATCCCAGAGGTCTGAAATCGAAATATGTTGTCCACATAGCACATTTGAGGTTGCCTGTAAAGTTTCGTGCCACAAAAGTCAACGTAGGCCGAACTCCTTCCCCCGACATCCTAGAGGTCTGAAATTTAAATATGTTGTCCGAATGGCACTTCTGGTGTTGTTTGTAAAGTTTCGTGTTACAGAAGTCAACGTAGGCTAAACTCCTTCCCCCGACATCCCAGAGGTCTGAAATCGTAATATGTTGTCCGAGTGGCACTTCTGGTGCTGTTTGTAAAGTTTCGTGTTACAGAAGTCAACGTAGGCCAAACTCCTTCCCCCGACAACTTAGAGGTCTGAAATTTAAATATGTTGTTCGAATATCACTTCTGGTGTTGTTTGTAAAGTTTCGTGACACAGAAGTCAACGTAGGCCAAAGTCCTTCCCCCGACATCCCAGAGGTCTGAAATCGAAATATGTTGTCCAGATAGCACATTTGAGGTTGCCTGTAAAGTTTCGTGCCACAGAAGTCAACGTAGGCCAAACTCCTTCCCCCGACAACCTAGAGGTCTGAAATTTAAATATGTTGTCCGAATGGCACTTCTGGTGTTGTTTGTAAAGTTTTGTGTTACAGAAGTCAACGTAGGCCAAACTCCTTCCCCCGACAACTTAGAGGTCTGAAATTTAAATATGTTGTCCAAATAGCACTTCTGGTGTTGTTTGTAAAGTTTCGTGACACAGAAGTCAACGTAGGCCAAACTCCTTCCCCCGACATCCCAGAGGTCTGAAATCGAAATATGTTGTCCAGATAGCACATTTAAGGTTGCCTGTAAAGTTTCGTGCGACAGAAGTCAAAGTAGGCCAAACTCCTTCCCCCGACAACCTAGAGGTCTGAAATTTAAATATGTTGTCCGAATGGCACTTCTGGTGTTGTTTGTAAGGTTTCGTGTTACAGAAGTCAACGTAGGCCAAACTCCTTCCCCCGACATCCCAGAGGTCTGAAATCGTAATATGTTGTCCGAGTCGCACTTCTGGTGCTGTTTGTAAAGTTTCGTTTTACAGAAGTCAACGTAGGCCAAACTCCTTCCCACGACAACCTAGAGGTCTGAAATTTAAATATGTTGTCCGAATGGCACTTCTGGTGTTGTTTGTAAAGTTTCGGGTTACAGAAGTCAACGTAGGCCAAACTCCTTCCCCTGACAACGCAGAGGTCTGAAATTGTAATATGTTGTCCGGATAGCACATTTGAGGTTGCCTGTAAAGTTTCTTGCCACAGAAGTCAACGTAGGCCAAACTCCTTCCCCCGACAACCTAGAGGTATGAAATTTAAATATGTTGTCCGAATAGCACCTCTGGTGTTGTTTGTAAAGTTTCGTGACACAGATGTCAACGTAGGCCAATCTCCTTCCCCCGACATCCCAGAGGTCTGAAATCGAAATATGTTGTCCGGATAGCACATTTGAGGTTGCCTGTAAAGTTTCGTGTTACAGAAGTCAACGTAGGCCAAACTCCTTCCCCCGACAACTTAGAGGTCTGAAATTTAAATATGTTGTTCGAATAGCACTTCTGGTGTTGTTTGTAAAGTTTCGTGACACAGAAGTCTACGTAGGCCAAACTCCTTTCCCCGACATTCCAGAGGTCTGACATCGAAATATGTTGTCCAGAAAGCACATTTAAGGTTGCCTGTAAAGTTTCGTGCGACAGAAGTCAACGTAGGCCAAACTCCTTCCCCCGACAACCTAGAGGTCTGAAATTTAAATATGTTGTCCGAATAGCACTTCTGGTGTTGTTTGTAAAGTTTCATGACACAGAAGTCAACGTAGGCCAAACTCCTTCCCCCGACATCCCAGAGGTCTGAAATCGAAATATGTTGTCCAGATAGCACATTTGAGGTTGCCTGTAAAGTTTCGTGCCACAGAAGTCAACGTAGGCCAAACTCCTTCCCTTGACAACCTAGAGGTCTGAAATTTAAATATGTTGTCCGAATGGCACTTCTGGTGTTGTTTGTAAAGTTTTGTGTTACAGAAGTAAACGTAGGCCAAACTCCTTCCCCCGACAACTTAGAGGTCTGAAATTTAAATATGTTGTCCGAATAGCACTTCTGGTGTTGCTTGTAAAGTTTCGTGACACAGAAGTCAACGTAGGCCAAACTCCTTCCCCCGACATCCCAGAGGTCTGAAATCGAAATATGTTGTCCAGATAGCACATTTAAGGTTGCCTGTAAAGTTTCGTGCGACAGAAGTCAACGTAGGCCAAACTCCTTCCCCCGACAACCTAGAGGTCTGAAATTTAAATATGTTGTCCGAATGGCACTTCTGGTGTTGTTTGTAAAGTTTCGTGTTACAGAAGTCAACGTAGGCCAAACTCCTTCCCCCGACATCCCAGAGGTCTGAAATCGTAATATGTTGTCTGAGTCGCATTTCTGGTGCTGTTTGTAAAGTTTCGTTTTACAGAAGTCAACGTAGGCCAAACTCCTTCCCCCGACAACTTGGAGGTCTGAAATTTAAATATGTTGTTCAAATAGCACTTCTGGTGTTGTTTGTAAAGTTTCGTGACACAGAAGTCAACGTAGGCCAAACTCCTTCCCCCGACATCCCAGAGGTCTGAAATCGAAATATGTTGTCCACATAGCACATTTGAGGTTGCCTGTAAAGTTTCGTGCCACAAAAGTCAACGTAGGCCGAACTCCTTCCCCCGACATCCTAGAGGTCTGAAATTTAAATATGTTGTCCGAATGGCACTTCTGGTGTTGTTTGTAAAGTTTCGTGTTACAGAAGTCAACGTAGGCTAAACTCCTTCCCCCGACATCCCAGAGGTCTGAAATCGTAATATGTTGTCCGAGTGGCACTTCTGGTGCTGTTTGTAAAGTTTCGTGTTACAGAAGTCAACGTAGGCCAAACTCCTTCCCCCGACAACTTAGAGGTCTGAAATTTAAATATGTTGTTCGAATAGCACTTCTGGTGTTGTTTGTAAAGTTTCGTGACACAGAAATCAACGTAGGCCAAACTCCTTCCCCCGACATCCCAGAGGTCTGAAATCGAAATATGTTGTCCAGATAGCACATTTGAGGTTGCCTGTAAAGTTTCGTGCCACAGAAGTCAACGTAGGCCAAACTCCTTCCCCCGACAACCTAGAGGTCTGAAATTTAAATATGTTGTCCGAATGGTACTTCTGGTGTTGTTTGTAAAGTTTCATGTTACAGAAGTCAACGTAGGCCAAACTCCTTCCCCCGACAACTTAGAGGTCTGAAATTTAAATATGTTGTTCGAATATCACTTCTGGTGTTGTTTGTAAAGTTTCGTGACACAGAAGTCAACGTAGGCCAAAGTCCTTCCCCCGACATCCCAGAGGTCTGAAATCGAAATATGTTGTCCAGATAGCACATTTGAGGTTGCCTGTAAAGTTTCGTGCCACAGAAGTCAACGTAGGCCAAACTCCTTCCCCCGACAACCTAGAGGTCTGAAATTTAAATATGTTGTCCGAATGGCACTTCTGGTGTTGTTTGTAAAGTTTCGTGTTACAGAAGTCAACGTAGGCCAAACTCCTTCCCCCGACAACTTAGAGGTCTGAAATTTAAATATGTTGTTCGAATAGCACTTCTGGTGTTGTTTGTAAAGTTTCGTGACACAGAAATCAACGTAGGCCAAACTCCTTCCCCCGACATCCCAGAGGTCTGAAATCGAAATATGTTGTCCAGATAGCACATTTGAGGTTGCCTGTAAAGTTTCGTGCCACAGAAGTCAACGTAGGCCAAACTCCTTCCCCCGACAACCTAGAGGTCTGAAATTTAAATATGTTGTCCGAATGGTACTTCTGGTGTTGTTTGTAAAGTTTCATGTTACAGAAGTCAACGTAGGCCAAACTCCTTCCCCCGACAACTTAGAGGTCTGAAATTTAAATATGTTGTTCGAATATCACTTCTGGTGTTGTTTGTAAAGTTTCGTGACACAGAAGTCAACGTAGGCCAAAGTCCTTCCCCCGACATCCCAGAGGTCTGAAATCGAAATATGTTGTCCAGATAGCACATTTGAGGTTGCCTGTAAAGTTTCGTGCCACAGAAGTCAACGTAGGCCAAACTCCTTCCCCCGACAACCTAGAGGTCTGAAATTTAAATATGTTGTCCGAATGGCACTTCTGGTGTTGTTTGTAAAGTTTTGTGTTACAGAAGTCAACGTAGGCCAAACTCCTTCCCCCGACAACTTAGAGGTCTGAAATTTAAATATGTTGTCCAAATAGCACTTCTGGTGTTGTTTGTAAAGTTTCGTGACACAGAAGTCAACGTAGGCCAAAGTCCTTCCCCCGACATCCCAGAGGTCTGAAATCGAAATATGTTGTCCAGATAGCACATTTAAGGTTGCCTGTAAAGTTTCGTGCGACAGAAGTCAAAGTAGGCCAAACTCCTTCCCCCGACAACTTAGAGGTCTGAAATTTAAATATGTTGTCCAAATAGCACTTCTGGTGTTGTTTGTAAAGTTTCGTGACACAGAAGTCAACGTAGGCCAAAGTCCTTCCCCCGACATCCCAGAGGTCTGAAATCGAAATATGTTGTCCAGATAGCACATTTAAGGTTGCCTGTAAAGTTTCGTGCGACAGAAGTCAAAGTAGGCCAAACTCCTTCCCCCGACAACCTAGAGGTCTGAAATTTAAATATGTTGTCCGAATGGCACTTCTGGTGTTGTTTGTAAAGTTTCGTGTTACAGAAGTCAACGTAGGCCAAACTCCTTCCCCCGACAACTTAGAGGTCTGAAATTTAAATATGTTGTTCGAATAGCACTTCTGGTGTTGTTTGTAAAGTTTCGTGACACAGAAATCAACGTAGGCCAAACTCCTTCCCCCGACATCCCAGAGGTCTGAAATCGAAATATGTTGTCCAGATAGCACATTTGAGGTTGCCTGTAAAGTTTCGTGCCACAGAAGTCAACGTAGGCCAAACTCCTTCCCCCGACAACCTAGAGGTCTGAAATTTAAATATGTTGTCCGAATGGTACTTCTGGTGTTGTTTGTAAAGTTTCATGTTACAGAAGTCAACGTAGGCCAAACTCCTTCCCCCGACAACTTAGAGGTCTGAAATTTAAATATGTTGTTCGAATATCACTTCTGGTGTTGTTTGTAAAGTTTCGTGACACAGAAGTCAACGTAGGCCAAAGTCCTTCCCCCGACATCCCAGAGGTCTGAAATCGAAATATGTTGTCCAGATAGCACATTTGAGGTTGCCTGTAAAGTTTCGTGCCACAGAAGTCAACGTAGGCCAAACTCCTTCCCCCGACAACCTAGAGGTCTGAAATTTAAATATGTTGTCCGAATGGCACTTCTGGTGTTGTTTGTAAAGTTTTGTGTTACAGAAGTCAACGTAGGCCAAACTCCTTCCCCCGACAACTTAGAGGTCTGAAATTTAAATATGTTGTCCAAATAGCACTTCTGGTGTTGTTTGTAAAGTTTCGTGACACAGAAGTCAACGTAGGCCAAAGTCCTTCCCCCGACATCCCAGAGGTCTGAAATCGAAATATGTTGTCCAGATAGCACATTTAAGGTTGCCTGTAAAGTTTCGTGCGACAGAAGTCAAAGTAGGCCAAACTCCTTCCCCCGACAACCTAGAGGTCTGAAATTTAAATATGTTGTCCGAATGGCACTTCTGGTGTTGTTTGTAAAGTTTCGTGTTACAGAAGTCAACGTAGGCCAAACTCCTTCCCCCGACATCCCAGAGGTCTGAAATCGTAATATGTTGTCCGAGTCGCACTTCTGGTGCTGTTTGTAAAGTTTCGTTTTACAGAAGTCAACGTAGGCCAAACTCCTTCCCACGACAACCTAGAGGTCTGAAATTTAAATATGTTGTCCGAATGGCATTTCTGGTGTTGTTTGTAAAGTTTCGGGTTACAGAAGTCAACGTAGGCCAAACTCCTTCCCCTGACAACGCAGAGGTCTGAAATTGTAATATGTTGTCCGGATAGCACATTTGAGGTTGCCTGTAAAGTTTCTTGCCACAGAAGTCAACGTAGGCCAAACTCCTTCCCCCGACAACCTAGAGGTCTGAAATTTAAATATGTTGTCCGAATGGTACTTCTGGTGTTGTTTGTAAAGTTTCGTGTTACAGAAGTCAACGTAGGCCAAACTCCTTCCCCCGACAACCTAGAGGTATGAAATTTAAATATGTTGTCCGAATAGCACCTCTGGTGTTGTTTGTAAAGTTTCGTGACACAGATGTCAACGTAGGCCAATCTCCTTCCCCCGACATCCCAGAGGTCTGAAATCGAAATATGTTGTCCGGATAGCACATTTGAGGTTGCCTGTAAAGTTTCGTGTTACAGAAGTCAACGTAGGCCAAACTCCTTCCCACGACAACCTAAAGGTCTGAAATTTAAATATGTTGTCCGAATGGCACTTCTGGTGTTGTTTGTAAAGTTTCGGGTTACAGAAGTCAACGTAGGCCAAACTCCTTCCCCTGACAACGCAGAGGTCTGAAATTGTAATATGTTGTCCGGATAGCACATTTGAGGTTGCCTGTAAAGTTTCTTGCCACAGAAGTCAACGTAGGCCAAACTCCTTCCCCCGACAACCTAGAGGTCTGAAATTTAAATATGTTGTCCGAATGGTACTTCTGGTGTTGTTTGTAAAGTTTCGTGTTACAGAAGTCAACGTAGGCCAAACTCCTTCCCCCGACAACCTAGAGGTATGAAATTTAAATATGTTGTCCGAATAGCACCTCTGGTGTTGTTTGTAAAGTTTCGTGACACAGATGTCAACGTAGGCCAATCTCCTTCCCCCGACATCCCAGAGGTCTGAAATCGAAATATGTTGTCCGGATAGCACATTTGAGGTTGCCTGTAAAGTTTCGTGTTACAGAAGTCAACGTAGGCCAAACTCCTTCCCCCGACAACTTAGAGGTCTGAAATTTAAATATGTTGTTCGAATAGCACTTCTGGTGTTGTTTGTAAAGTTTCGTGACACAGAAGTCAACGTAGGCCAAACTCCTTCCCCCGACATCCCAGAGGTCTGAAATCGAAATATGTTGTCCAGATAGCACATTTAAGGTTGCCTGTAAAGTTTCGTGCCACAGAAGTCAACGTAGGCCAAACTCCTTCCCCCGACAACCTAGAGGTCTGAAATTTAAATATGTTGTCCGAATGGCACTTCTGGTGTTGTTTGTAAAGTTTCGTGTTACAGAAGTTAACGTAGGCCAAACTCCTTCCCCCAACAACTTAGAGGTCTGAAATTTAAATATGTTGTTCGAATAGCACTTCTGGTGTTGTTTGTAAAGTTTCGTGACACAGAAGTCAACGTAGGCCAAACTCCTTCCCCCGACATCCCAGAGGTCTGAAATCGAAATATGTTGTCCAGATAGCACATTTAAGGTTGCCTGTAAAGTTTCGTGCCACAGAAGTCAACGTAGGCCAAACTCCTTCCCCCGACAACCTAGAGGTCTGAAATTTAAATATGTTGTCCGAATGGCACTTCTGGTGTTGTTTGTAAAGTTTCGTGTTACAGAAGTTAACGTAGGCCAAACTCCTTCCCCCGACATCCCAGAGGTCTGAAATCGTAATATGTTGTCCGAGTCGCACTTCTGGTGCTGTTTGTAAAGTTTTGTTTTACAGAAGTCAACGTAGGCCAAACTCCTTCCCCCGACAACCTAGAGGTCTGAAATTTAAATATGTTGTCCGAATGGCACTTCTGGTGTTGTTTGTAAAGTTTCGTGTGACAGAAGTCAACGTAGGCCAAACTCCTTCCCCCGACATCCCAGAGGTCTGAAATTTAAATATGTTGTCCGAATGGCACTTCTGGTGTTGTTTGTAAAGTTTCATGTTACAGAAGTCAACGTAGGCCAAACTCCTTCCCCCGACAACCTAGAGGTCTGAAATTTAAATATGTTGTCCGAATGGCACTTCTGGTGTTGTTTGTAAAGTTTCATGTTACAGAAGTCAACGTAGGCCAAACTCCTTCCCCCGACAACTTAGAGGTCTGAAATTTAAATATGTTGTTCGAATAGCACTTCTGGTGTTGTTTGTAAAGTTTCGTGACACAGAAATCAACGTAGGCCAAACTCCTTCCCCCGACATCCCAGAGGTCTGAAATCGAAATATGTTGTCCAGATAGCACATTTGAGGTTGCCTGTAAAGTTTCGTGCCACAGAAGTCAACGTAGGCCAAACTCCTTCCCCCGACATCCCAGAGGTCTGAAATCGTAATATGTTGTCCGAGTGGCACTTCTGGTGCTGTTTGTAAAGTTTCGTGTTACAGAAGTCAACGTAGGCCAAACTCCTTCCCCCGACAACTTAGAGGTCTGAAATTTAAATATGTTGTTCGAATAGCACTTCTGGTGTTGTTTGTAAAGTTTCGTGACACAGAAATCAACGTAGGCCAAACTCCTTCCCCCGACATCCCAGAGGTCTGAAATCGAAATATGTTGTCCAGATAGCACATTTGAGGTTGCCTGTAAAGTTTCGTGCCACAGAAGTCAACGTAGGCCAAACTCCTTCCCCCGACAACCTAGAGGTCTGAAATTTAAATATGTTGTCCGAATGGCACTTCTGGTGTTGTTTGTAAAGTTTTGTGTTACAGAAGTCAACGTAGGCCAAACTCCTTCCCCCGACAACTTAGAGGTCTGAAATTTAAATATGTTGTCCAAATAGCACTTCTGGTGTTGTTTGTAAAGTTTCGTGACACAGAAGTCAACGTAGGCCAAACTCCTTCCCCCGACATCCCAGAGGTCTGAAATCGAAATATGTTGTCCAGAAAGCACATTTAAGGTTGCCTGTAAAGTTTCGTGCGACAGAAGTCAACGTAGGCCAAACTCCTTCCCCCGACAACCTAGAGGTCTGAAATTTAAATATGTTGTCCGAATGGCACTTCTGGTGTTGTTTGTAAAGTTTCGTGTTACAGAAGTCAACGTAGGCCAAACTCCTTCCCCCGACATCCCAGAGGTCTGAAATCGAAATATGTTGTCCGGATAGCACATTTGAGGTTGCCTGTAAAGTTTCGTGTTACAGAAGTCAACGTAGGCCAAACTCCTTCCCACGACAACCTAGAGGTCTGAAATTTAAATATGTTGTCCGAATGGCACTTCTGGTGTTGTTTGTAAAGTTTCGGGTTACAGAAGTCAACGTAGGCCAAACTCCTTCCCCTGACAACGCAGAGGTCTGAAATTGTAATATGTTGTCCGGATAGCACATTTGAGGTTGCCTGTAAAGTTTCTTGCCACAGAAGTCAACGTAGGCCAAACTCCTTCCCCCGACAACCTAGAGGTCTGAAATTTAAATATGTTGTCCGAATGGTACTTCTGGTGTTGTTTGTAAAGTTTCGTGTTACAGAAGTCAACGTAGGCCAAACTCCTTCCCCCGACAACCTAGAGGTATGAAATTTAAATATGTTGTCCGAATAGCACCTCTGGTGTTGTTTGTAAAGTTTCGTGACACAGATGTCAACGTAGGCCAATCTCCTTCCCCCGACATCCCAGAGGTCTGAAATCGAAATATGTTGTCCAGATAGCACATTTGAGGTTGCCTGTAAAGTTTCGTGTTACAGAAGTCAACGTAGGCCAAACTTCTTCCCCCGACAACTTAGAGGTCTGAAATTTAAATATGTTGTTCGAATATCACTTCTGGTGTTGTTTGTAAAGTTTCGTGACACAGAAGTCAACGTAGGCCAAACTCCTTCCCCCGACATCCCAGAGGTCTGAAATCGAAATATGTTGTCCAGATAGCACATTTAAGGTTGCCTGTAAAGTTTCGTGCGACAGAAGTCAACGTAGGCCAAACTCCTTCCCCCGACAACCTAGAGGTCTGAAATTTAAATATGTTGTCCGAATGGCACTTCTGGTGTTGTTTGTAAAGTTTCGTGTTACAGAAGTCAACGTAGGCCAAACTCCTTCCCCCGACATCCCAGAGGTCTGAAATCGAAATATGTTGTCCGGATAGCACATTTGAGGTTGCCTGTAAAGTTTCGTGTTACAGAAGTCAACGTAGGCCAATCTCCTTCCCCCGACATCCCAGAGGTCTGAAATCGAAATATGTTGTCCAGATAGCACATTTGAGGTTGCCTGTAAAGTTTCGTGTTACAGAAGTCAACGTAGGCCAAACTTCTTCCCCCGACAACTTAGAGGTCTGAAATTTAAATATGTTGTTCGAATATCACTTCTGGTGTTGTTTGTAAAGTTTCGTAACACAGAAGTCAACGTAGGCCAAACTCCTTCCCCCCACAACCCAGAGGTCTGAAATCGAAATATGTTGTCCAGATAGCACATTTGAGGTTGCCTGTAAAGTTTCGTGCCACAGAAGTCAACGTAGGCCAAACTCCTTCCCCCGACAACTTAGAGGTCTGAAATTTAAATATGTTGTCCGAATAGCACTTCTGGTGTTGTTTGTAAAGTTTCGTGACACAGAAGTCAACGTAGGCCAAACTCCTTCCCCCGACATCCCAGAGGTCTGAAATTTAAATATGTTGTCCAGATAGCACATTTAAGGTTGCCTGTAAAGTTTCGTGCGACAGCAGTCAACGTAGGCCAAACTCCTTCCCCCGACAACCTAGAGGTCTGAAATTTAAATATGTTGTCCGAATGGCACTTCTGGTGTTGTTTGTAAAGTTTCGTGTTACAGAAGTCAACGTAGGCCAAACTCCTTCCCCCGACATCCCAGAGGTCTGAAATCGTAATATGTTGTCTGAGTCGCACTTCTGGTGCTGTTTGTAAAGTTTCGTTTTACAGAAGTCAACGTAGGCCAAACTCCTTCCCACGACAACCTAGAGGTCTGAAATTTAAATATGTTGTCAGAATGGCACTTCTGGTGTTGTTTGTAAAGTTTCGTGTTACAGAAGTCAACGTAGGCCAAACTCCTTCCCCCGACAACCTAGAGGTATGAAATTTAAATATGTTGTCCGAATAGCACCTCTGGTGTTGTTTGTAAAGTTTCGTGACACAGATGTCAACGTAGGCCAATCTCCTTCCCCCGACATCCCAGAGGTCTGAAATCGAAATATGTTGTCCGGATAGCACATTTGAGGTTGCCTGTAAAGTTTCGTGTTACAGAAGTCAACGTAGGCCAAACTCCTTCCCACGACAACCTAGAGGTCTGAAATTTAAATATGTTGTCCGAATGGCACTTCTGGTGTTGTTTGTAAAGTTTCGGGTTACAGAAGTCAACGTAGGCCAAACTCCTTCCCCTGACAACGCAGAGGTCTGAAATTGTAATATGTTGTCCGGATAGCACATTTGAGGTTGCCTGTAAAGTTTCTTGCCACAGAAGTCAACGTAGGCCAAACTCCTTCCCCCGACAACCTAGAGGTCTGAAATTTAAATATGTTGTCCGAATGGTACTTCTGGTGTTGTTTGTAAAGTTTCGTGTTACAGAAGTCAACGTAGGCCAAACTCCTTCCCCCGACAACCTAGAGGTATGAAATTTAAATATGTTGTCCGAATGGTACTTCTGGTGTTGTTTGTAAAGTTTCGTGACACAGATGTCAACATAGGCCAATCTCCTTCCCCCGACATCCCAGAGGTCTGAAATCGAAATATGTTGTCCAGATAGCACATTTGAGGTTGCCTGTAAAGTTTCGTGTTACAGAAGTCAACGTAGGCCAAACTTCTTCCCCCGACAACTTAGAGGTCTGAAATTTAAATATGTTGTTCGAATATCACTTCTGGTGTTGTTTGTAAAGTTTCGTGACACAGAAGTCAACGTAGGCCAAACTCCTTCCCCCCACAACCCAGAGGTCTGAAATCGAAATATGTTGTCCAGATAGCACATTTGAGGTTGCCTGTAAAGTTTCGTGCCACAGAAGTCAACGTAGGCCAAACTCCTTCCCCCGACAACTTAGAGGTCTGAAATTTAAATATGTTGTCCGAATAGCACTTCTGGTGTTGTTTGTAAAGTTTCGTGACACAGAAGTCAACGTAGGCCAAACTCCTTCCCCCGACATCCCAGAGGTCTGAAATCGAAATATGTTGTCCAGATAGCACATTTAAGGTTGCCTGTAAAGTTTCGTGCGACAGAAGTCAACGTAGGCCAAACTCCTTCCCCCGACAACCTAGAGGTCTGAAATTTAAATATGTTGTCCGAATGGCACTTCTGGTGTTGTTTGTAAAGTTTCGTGTTACAGAAGTCAACGTAGGCCAAACTCCTTCCCCCGACATCCCAGAGGTCTGAAATCGTAATATGTTGTCTGAGTCGCACTTCTGGTGCTGTTTGTAAAGTTTCGTTTTACAGAAGTCAACGTAGGCCAAACTCCTTCCCCCGACAACCTAGAGGTATGAAATTTAAATATGTTGTCCGAATAGCACCTCTGGTGTTGTTTGTAAAGTTTCGTGACACAGATGTCAACGTAGGCCAATCTCCTTCCCCCGACATCCCAGAGGTCTGAAATCGAAATATGTTGTCCAGATAGCACATTTAGGGTTGCCTGTAAAGTTTCGTGCGACAGAAGTCAACGTAGGCCAAACTCCTTCCCCCGACAACCTAGAGGTCTGAAATTTAAATATGTTGTCCGAATGGTACTTCTGGTGTTGTTTGTAAAGTTTCGTGTCACAGAAGTCAACGTAGGCCAAACTCCTTCCCCCGACATCCCAGAGGTCTGAAATCGTAATATGTTGTCCAGATAGCACATGTAAGGTTGCCTGTAAAGTTTCGTGCGACAGAAGTCAACGTAGGCCAAACTCCTTCCCCCGACAACCTAGAGGTCTGAAATTTAAATATGTTGTCCGAATGGCACTTCTGGTGTTGTTTGTAAAGTTTCGTGTTACAGAAGTCAACGTAGGCCAAACTCCTTCCCCCGACAACCTAGAGGTCTGAAATTTAAATATGTTGTCCGAATGGCACTTCTGGTGTTGTTTGTAAAGTTTCGGGTTACAGAAGTCAACGTAGGCCAAAGAGGTCTGAAATTGTAATATGTTGTCCGGATAGCACATTTGAGGTTGCCTGTAAAGTTTCTTGCCACAGAAGTCAACGTAGGCCAAACTCCTTCCCCCGACAACCTAGAGGTCTGAAATTTAAATATGTTGTCCGAATGGTACTTCTGGTGTTGTTTGTAAAGTTTCGTGTTACAGAAGTCAACGTAGGCCAAACTCCTTCCCCCAACAACCTAGAGGTATGAAATTTAAATATGTTGTCCGAATAGCACTTCTGGTGTTGTTTGTAAAGTTTCGTGACACAGATGTCAACGTAGGCCAATCTCCTTCCCCCGACATCCCAGAGGTCTGAAATCGAAATATGTTGTCCGAATAGCACATTTGAGGTTGCCTGTAAAGTTTCGTGCCACAGAAGTCAACGTAGGCCAAACTCCTTCCCCCGACAACCTAGAGGTCTGAAATTTAAATATGTTGTCCGAATGGTACTTCTGGTGTTGTTTGTAAAGTTTCGTGTTACAGAAGTCAACGTAGGCCAAACTCCTTCCCCCGACAACCTAGAGGTATGAAATTTAAATATGTTGTCCGAATGGTACTTCTGGTGTTGTTTGTAAAGTTTCGTGTTACAGAAGTCAACGTAGGCCAAACTCCTTCCCCCAACAACCTAGAGGTATGAAATTTAAATATGTTGTCCGAATAGCACTTCTGGTGTTGTTTGTAAAGTTTCGTGACACAGATGTCAACGTAGGCCAATCTCCTTCCCCCGACATCCCAGAGGTCTGAAATCGAAATATGTTGTCCGAATAGCACATTTGAGGTTGCCTGTAAAGTTTCGTGCCACAGAAGTCAACGTAGGCCAAACTCCTTCCCCCGACAACCTAGAGGTCTGAAATTTAAATATGTTGTCCGAATGGTACTTCTGGTGTTGTTTGTAAAGTTTCGTGTTACAGAAGTCAACGTAGGCCAAACTCCTTCCCCCGACAACCTAGAGGTATGAAATTTAAATATGTTGTCCGAATAGCACTTCTGGTGTTGTTTGTAAAGTTTCGTGACACAGAAGTCAACGTAGGCCAAACTCCTTCCCCCGACATCCCAGAGGTCTGAAATTTAAATATGTTGTCCAGATAGCACATTTAAGGTTGCCTGTAAAGTTTCGTGCGACAGCAGTCAACGTAGGCCAAACTCCTTCCCCCGACAACCTAGAGGTCTGAAATTTAAATATGTTGTCCGAATGGCACTTCTGGTGTTGTTTGTAAAGTTTCGTGTTACAGAAGTCAACGTAGGCCAAACTCCTTCCCCCGACATCCCAGAGGTCTGAAATCGTAATATGTTGTCTGAGTCGCACTTCTGGTGCTGTTTGTAAAGTTTCGTTTTACAGAAGTCAACGTAGGCCAAACTCCTTCCCACGACAACCTAGAGGTCTGAAATTTAAATATGTTGTCCGAATGGCACTTCTGGTGTTGTTTGTAAAGTTTCGTGTTACAGAAGTCAACGTAGGCCAAACTCCTTCCCCCGACAACCTAGAGGTATGAAATTTAAATATGTTGTCCGAATAGCACCTCTGGTGTTGTTTGTAAAGTTTCGTGACACAGATGTCAACGTAGGCCAATCTCCTTCCCCCGACATCCCAGAGGTCTGAAATCGAAATATGTTGTCCGGATAGCACATTTGAGGTTGCCTGTAAAGTTTCGTGTTACAGAAGTCAACGTAGGCCAAACTCCTTCCCACGACAACCTAGAGGTCTGAAATTTAAATATGTTGTCCGAATGGCACTTCTGGTGTTGTTTGTAAAGTTTCGGGTTACAGAAGTCAACGTAGGCCAAACTCCTTCCCCTGACAACGCAGAGGTCTGAAATTGTAATATGTTGTCCGGATAGCACATTTGAGGTTGCCTGTAAAGTTTCTTGCCACAGAAGTCAACGTAGGCCAAACTCCTTCCCCCGACAACCTAGAGGTCTGAAATTTAAATATGTTGTCCGAATGGTACTTCTGGTGTTGTTTGTAAAGTTTCGTGTTACAGAAGTCAACGTAGGCCAAACTCCTTCCCCCGACAACCTAGAGGTATGAAATTTAAATATGTTGTCCGAATGGTACTTCTGGTGTTGTTTGTAAAGTTTCGTGACACAGATGTCAACATAGGCCAATCTCCTTCCCCCGACATCCCAGAGGTCTGAAATCGAAATATGTTGTCCAGATAGCACATTTGAGGTTGCCTGTAAAGTTTCGTGTTACAGAAGTCAACGTAGGCCAAACTTCTTCCCCCGACAACTTAGAGGTCTGAAATTTAAATATGTTGTTCGAATATCACTTCTGGTGTTGTTTGTAAAGTTTCGTGACACAGAAGTCAACGTAGGCCAAACTCCTTCCCCCCACAACCCAGAGGTCTGAAATCGAAATATGTTGTCCAGATAGCACATTTGAGGTTGCCTGTAAAGTTTCGTGCCACAGAAGTCAACGTAGGCCAAACTCCTTCCCCCGACAACTTAGAGGTCTGAAATTTAAATATGTTGTCCGAATAGCACTTCTGGTGTTGTTTGTAAAGTTTCGTGACACAGAAGTCAACGTAGGCCAAACTCCTTCCCCCGACATCCCAGAGGTCTGAAATCGAAATATGTTGTCCAGATAGCACATTTAAGGTTGCCTGTAAAGTTTCGTGCGACAGAAGTCAACGTAGGCCAAACTCCTTCCCCCGACAACCTAGAGGTCTGAAATTTAAATATGTTGTCCGAATGGCACTTCTGGTGTTGTTTGTAAAGTTTCGTGTTACAGAAGTCAACGTAGGCCAAACTCCTTCCCCCGACATCCCAGAGGTCTGAAATCGTAATATGTTGTCTGAGTCGCACTTCTGGTGCTGTTTGTAAAGTTTCGTTTTACAGAAGTCAACGTAGGCCAAACTCCTTCCCCCGACAACCTAGAGGTATGAAATTTAAATATGTTGTCCGAATAGCACCTCTGGTGTTGTTTGTAAAGTTTCGTGACACAGATGTCAACGTAGGCCAATCTCCTTCCCCCGACATCCCAGAGGTCTGAAATCGAAATATGTTGTCCAGATAGCACATTTAGGGTTGCCTGTAAAGTTTCGTGCGACAGAAGTCAACGTAGGCCAAACTCCTTCCCCCGACAACCTAGAGGTCTGAAATTTAAATATGTTGTCCGAATGGTACTTCTGGTGTTGTTTGTAAAGTTTCGTGTCACAGAAGTCAACGTAGGCCAAACTCCTTCCCCCGACATCCCAGAGGTCTGAAATCGTAATATGTTGTCCAGATAGCACATGTAAGGTTGCCTGTAAAGTTTCGTGCGACAGAAGTCAACGTAGGCCAAACTCCTTCCCCCGACAACCTAGAGGTCTGAAATTTAAATATGTTGTCCGAATGGCACTTCTGGTGTTGTTTGTAAAGTTTCGTGTTACAGAAGTCAACGTAGGCCAAACTCCTTCCCCCGACAACCTAGAGGTCTGAAATTTAAATATGTTGTCCGAATGGCACTTCTGGTGTTGTTTGTAAAGTTTCGGGTTACAGAAGTCAACGTAGGCCAAAGAGGTCTGAAATTGTAATATGTTGTCCGGATAGCACATTTGAGGTTGCCTGTAAAGTTTCTTGCCACAGAAGTCAACGTAGGCCAAACTCCTTCCCCCGACAACCTAGAGGTCTGAAATTTAAATATGTTGTCCGAATGGTACTTCTGGTGTTGTTTGTAAAGTTTCGTGTTACAGAAGTCAACGTAGGCCAAACTCCTTCCCCCAACAACCTAGAGGTATGAAATTTAAATATGTTGTCCGAATAGCACTTCTGGTGTTGTTTGTAAAGTTTCGTGACACAGAAATCAACGTAGGCCAAACTCCTTCCCCCGACATCCCAGAGGTCTGAAATCGAAATATTTTGTCCGGATAGCACATTTGAGGTTGCCTGTAAAGTTTCGTGCCACAAAAGTCAACGTAGGCCGAACTCCTTCCCCCGACAACCTAGAGGTCTGAAATTTAAATATGTTGTCCGAATGGTACTTCTGGTGTTGTTTGTAAAGTTTCGTGTTACAGAAGTCAACGTAGGCCAAACTCCTTCCCCCGACAACTTAGAGGTCTGAAATTTAAATATGATGTCTGAATGGCACTTCTGGTGTTGTTTGTAAAGTTTCGTGTTACAGAAGTCAACGTAGGCCAAACTCCTTCCCCCGACATCCCAGAGGTCTGAAATCGTAATATGTTGTCCGAGTGGCACTTCTGGTGCTGTTTGTAAAGTTTCGTGTTACAGAAGTCAACGTAGGCCAAACTCCTTCCCCCGACAACTTAGAGGTCTGAAATTTAAATATGTTGTCCAAATAGCACTTCTGGTGTTGTTTGTAAAGTTTCGTGACACAGAAGTCAACGTAGGCCAAACTCCTTCCCCCGACATCCCAGAGGTCTGAAATCGAAATATGTTGTCCAGATAGCACATTTGAGGTTGCCTGTAAAGTTTCGTGCGACAGAAGTCAACGTAGGCCAAACTCCTTCCCCCGACAACCTAGAGGTCTGAAATTTAAATATGTTGTCCGAATGGCACTTCTGGTGTTGTTTGTAAAGTTTCGGGTTACAGAAGTCAACGTAGGCCAAACTCCTTCCCCTGACAACGCAGAGGTCTGAAATTGTAATATGTTGTCCGGATAGCACATTTGAGGTTGCCTGTAAAGTTTCTTGCCACAGAAGTCAACGTAGGCCAAACTCCTTCCCCCGACAACCTAGAGGTCTGAAATTTAAATATGTTGTCCGAATGGTACTTCTGGTGTTGTTTGTAAAGTTTCGTGTTACAGAAGTCAACGTAGGCCAAACTCCTTCCCCCGACAACCTAGAGGTATGAAATTTAAATATGTTGTCCGAATGGCACTTCTGGTGTTGTTTGTAAAGTTTCGTGTTACAGAAGTCAACGTAGGCCAAACTCCTTCCCCCGACAACCTAGAGGTATGAAATTTAAATATGTTGTCCGAATAGCACCTCTGGTGTTGTTTGTAAAGTTTCGTGACACAGATGTCAACGTAGGCCAATCTCCTTCCCCCGACATCCCAGAGGTCTGAAATCGAAATATGTTGTCCGGATAGCACATTTGAGGTTGCCTGTAAAGTTTCGTGTTACAGAAGTCAACGTAGGCCAAACTCCTTCCCACGACAACCTAGAGGTCTGAAATTTAAATATGTTGTCCGAATGGCACTTCTGGTGTTGTTTGTAAAGTTTCGGGTTACAGAAGTCAACGTAGGCCAAACTCCTTCCCCTGACAACGCAGAGGTCTGAAATTGTAATATGTTGTCCGGATAGCACATTTGAGGTTGCCTGTAAAGTTTCTTGCCACAGAAGTCAACGTAGGCCAAACTCCTTCCCCCGACAACCTAGAGGTCTGAAATTTAAATATGTTGTCCGAATGGTACTTCTGGTGTTGTTTGTAAAGTTTCGTGTTACAGAAGTCAACGTAGGCCAAACTCCTTCCCCCGACAACCTAGAGGTATGAAATTTAAATATGTTGTCCGAATGGTACTTCTGGTGTTGTTTGTAAAGTTTCGTGACACAGATGTCAACATAGGCCAATCTCCTTCCCCCGACATCCCAGAGGTCTGAAATCGAAATATGTTGTCCAGATAGCACATTTGAGGTTGCCTGTAAAGTTTCGTGTTACAGAAGTCAACGTAGGCCAAACTTCTTCCCCCGACAACTTAGAGGTCTGAAATTTAAATATGTTGTTCGAATATCACTTCTGGTGTTGTTTGTAAAGTTTCGTGACACAGAAGTCAACGTAGGCCAAACTCCTTCCCCCCACAACCCAGAGGTCTGAAATCGAAATATGTTGTCCAGATAGCACATTTGAGGTTGCCTGTAAAGTTTCGTGCCACAGAAGTCAACGTAGGCCAAACTCCTTCCCCCGACAACTTAGAGGTCTGAAATTTAAATATGTTGTCCGAATAGCACTTCTGGTGTTGTTTGTAAAGTTTCGTGACACAGAAGTCAACGTAGGCCAAACTCCTTCCCCCGACATCCCAGAGGTCTGAAATCGAAATATGTTGTCCAGATAGCACATTTAAGGTTGCCTGTAAAGTTTCGTGCGACAGAAGTCAACGTAGGCCAAACTCCTTCCCCCGACAACCTAGAGGTCTGAAATTTAAATATGTTGTCCGAATGGCACTTCTGGTGTTGTTTGTAAAGTTTCGTGTTACAGAAGTCAACGTAGGCCAAACTCCTTCCCCCGACATCCCAGAGGTCTGAAATCGTAATATGTTGTCTGAGTCGCACTTCTGGTGCTGTTTGTAAAGTTTCGTTTTACAGAAGTCAACGTAGGCCAAACTCCTTCCCCCGACAACCTAGAGGTATGAAATTTAAATATGTTGTCCGAATAGCACCTCTGGTGTTGTTTGTAAAGTTTCGTGACACAGATGTCAACGTAGGCCAATCTCCTTCCCCCGACATCCCAGAGGTCTGAAATCGAAATATGTTGTCCAGATAGCACATTTAGGGTTGCCTGTAAAGTTTCGTGCGACAGAAGTCAACGTAGGCCAAACTCCTTCCCCCGACAACCTAGAGGTCTGAAATTTAAATATGTTGTCCGAATGGTACTTCTGGTGTTGTTTGTAAAGTTTCGTGTCACAGAAGTCAACGTAGGCCAAACTCCTTCCCCCGACATCCTAGAGGTCTGAAATCGTAATATGTTGTCCAGATAGCACATGTAAGGTTGCCTGTAAAGTTTCGTGCGACAGAAGTCAACGTAGGCCAAACTCCTTCCCCCGACAACCTAGAGGTCTGAAATTTAAATATGTTGTCCGAATGGCACTTCTGGTGTTGTTTGTAAAGTTTCGTGTTACAGAAGTCAACGTAGGCCAAACTCCTTCCCCCGACAACCTAGAGGTCTGAAATTTAAATATGTTGTCCGAATGGCACTTCTGGTGTTGTTTGTAAAGTTTCGGGTTACAGAAGTCAACGTAGGCCAAAGAGGTCTGAAATTGTAATATGTTGTCCGGATAGCACATTTGAGGTTGCCTGTAAAGTTTCTTGCCACAGAAGTCAACGTAGGCCAAACTCCTTCCCCCGACAACCTAGAGGTCTGAAATTTAAATATGTTGTCCGAATGGTACTTCTGGTGTTGTTTGTAAAGTTTCGTGTTACAGAAGTCAACGTAGGCCAAACTCCTTCCCCCAACAACCTAGAGGTATGAAATTTAAATATGTTGTCCGAATAGCACTTCTGGTGTTGTTTGTAAAGTTTCGTGACACAGAAATCAACGTAGGCCAAACTCCTTCCCCCGACATCCCAGAGGTCTGAAATCGAAATATTTTGTCCGGATAGCACATTTGAGGTTGCCTGTAAAGTTTCGTGCCACAAAAGTCAACGTAGGCCGAACTCCTTCCCCCGACAACCTAGAGGTCTGAAATTTAAATATGTTGTCCGAATGGTACTTCTGGTGTTGTTTGTAAAGTTTCGTGTTACAGAAGTCAACGTAGGCCAAACTCCTTCCCCCGACAACTTAGAGGTCTGAAATTTAAATATGATGTCTGAATGGCACTTCTGGTGTTGTTTGTAAAGTTTCGTGTTACAGAAGTCAACGTAGGCCAAACTCCTTCCCCCGACATCCCAGAGGTCTGAAATCGTAATATGTTGTCCGAGTGGCACTTCTGGTGCTGTTTGTAAAGTTTCGTGTTACAGAAGTCAACGTAGGCCAAACTCCTTCCCCCGACAACTTAGAGGTCTGAAATTTAAATATGTTGTCCAAATAGCACTTCTGGTGTTGTTTGTAAAGTTTCGTGACACAGAAGTCAACGTAGGCCAAACTCCTTCCCCCGACATCCCAGAGGTCTGAAATCGAAATATGTTGTCCAGATAGCACATTTGAGGTTGCCTGTAAAGTTTCGTGCGACAGAAGTCAACGTAGGCCAAACTCCTTCCCCCGACAACCTAGAGGTCTGAAATTTAAATATGTTGTCCGAATGGCACTTCTGGTGTTGTTTGTAAAGTTTCGGGTTACAGAAGTCAACGTAGGCCAAACTCCTTCCCCTGACAACGCAGAGGTCTGAAATTGTAATATGTTGTCCGGATAGCACATTTGAGGTTGCCTGTAAAGTTTCGTGCCACAGAAGTCAACGTAGGCCAAACTCCTTCCCCCGACAAGCTAGAGGTCTGAAATTTAAATATGTTGTCCGAATGGTACTTCTGGTGTTGTTTGTAAAGTTTCGTGTTACAGAAGTCAACGTAGGCCAAACTCCTTCCCCCGACAACCTAGAGGTATGAAATTTAAATATGTTGTTCGAATAGCGCTTCTGGTGTTGTTTGTAAAGTTTCGTGACACAGATGTCAACGTAGGCCAATCTCCTTCCCCCGACATCCCAGAGGTCTGAAATCGAAATATGTTGTCCAGATAGCACATTTGAGGTTGCCTGTAAAGTTTCGTGCCACAGAAGTCAACGTAGGCCAAACTCCTTCCCCCGACAACCTAGAGGTCTGAAATTTAAATATGTTGTCCGAATGGTACTTCTGGTGTTGTTTGTAAAGTTTCGTGTTACAGAAGTCAACGTAGGCCAAACTCCTTCCCCCGACAACCTAGAGGTATGAAATTTAAATATGTTGTCCGAATAGCACTTCTGGTGTTGTTTGTAAAGTTTCGTGACACAGAAGTCAACGTAGGCCAAACTCCTTCCCCCGACATCCCAGAGGTCTGAAATCGAAATATTTTGTCCGGATAGCACATTTGAGGTTGCCTGTAAAGTTTCGTGCCACAGAAGTCAACGTAGGCCGAACTCCTTCCCCCGACAACCTAGAGGTCTGAAATTTAAATATGTTGTCCGAATGGTACTTCTGGTGTTGTTTGTAAAGTTTCGTGTCACAGAAGTCAACGTAGGCCAAACTCCTTCCCCCGACATCCCAGAGGTCTGAAATCGTAATATGTTGTCCGAGTGGCACTTCTGGTGCTGTTTGTAAAGTTTCGTTTTACAGAAGTCAACGTAGGCCAAACTCCTTCCCCCGACAACCTAGAGGTCTGAAATTTAAATATGTTGTCCGAATGGCACTTCTGGTGTTGTTTGTAAAGTTTAGGGTTACAGAAGTCAACGTAGGCCAAACTCCTTCCCCTGACAACCCAGAGGTCTGAAATCGAAATATGTTGTCCGGATAGCACATTTGAGGTTGCCTGTAACGTTTCGTGCCACAGAAGTCAACGTAGGCCAAACTCCTTCCCCTGACAGCGCAGAGGTCTGAAATTGTAATATGTTGTCCGGATAGCACATTTGAGGTTGCCTGTAAAGTTTCGTGCCACAGAAGTCAACGTAGGCCAAACTCCTTCCCCAGACAAGCTAGAGGTCTGAAATTTAAATATGTTGTCCGAATGGTACTTCTGGTGTTGTTTGTAAAGTTTCGTGTAACAGAAGTCAACGTAGGCCAAACTCCTTCCCCCGACAACCTAGAGGTATGAAATTTAAATATGTTGTCCGAATAGCACTTCTGGTGTTGTTTGTAAAGTTTCGTGACACAGATGTCAACGTAGGCCAATCTCCTTCCCCCGACATCCCAGAGGTCTGAAATCGAAATATGTTGTCCGGATAGCACATGTGAGGTTGTCTGTAACGTTTCGTGCCACAGAAGTCAACGTAGGCCAAACTCCTTCCCCCGACAACGCAGAGGTCTGAAATTTAAATATGTTGTCCGAATGGTACTTCTGGTGTTGTTTGTAAAGTTTCGTGTTACAGAAGTCAACGTAGGCCAAACTCCTTCCCCCGACAACCTAGAGGTATGAAATTTAAATATGTTGTCCGAATAGCACTTCTGGTGTTGTTTGTAAAGTTTCGTGACACAGATGTCAACGTAGGCCAATCTCCTTCCCCCGACATCCCAGAAGTCTGAAATCGAAATATGTTGTCCGGATAGCACATTTGAGGTTGCCTGTAAAGTTTCGTGCCACAGAAGTCAACGTAGGCCAAACTCCTTCCCCCGACAACTTAGAGGTCTGAAATTTAAATATGTTGTCCGAATGGCACTTCTGGTGTTGTTTGTAAAGTTTTGTGTTACAGAAGTCAACGTAGGCCGAACTCCTTCCCCCGACATCTTAGAGGTCTGAAATTTAAATATGTGGTCTGAATGGCACTTCTGGTGTTATTTGTAAAGTTTGGTGACACCGAAGTCAACGTAGGCCAAACTCTTTCCCCCGACAACCCAAAGGTCTGAAATCGAAATATATTGTCCGGATAGCACATTTGAGGTTGCCTGTAAAGTTTCAGGCCATAGAAGTCAACGTAGGCCAAACTCCTTCCCCCGACAACCTAGAGGTATGAAATTTAAATATGTTGTCTGAATAGCACTTCTGGTGTTGTTTGTAAAGTTTCGTGACACAGAAGTCAACGTAGGCCAAACTCCTTCCCCCGACATCCCAGAGGTCTGAAATCGAAATATGTTGTCCAGATAGCACATTTGAGGTTGCCTGTAAAGTTTCGTGCGACAGAAGTCAACGTAGGCCAAACTCCTTCCCCCGACAACCTAGAGGTCTGAAATTTAAATATGTTGTCCGAATGGTAGTTCTGGTGTTGTTTGTAAAGTTTCGTGCGACAGAAGTCAACGTAGGCCAAACTCCTTCCCCCGACAACCTAAAGGTCTGAAATTTAAATATGTTGTCTGAATGGCACTTCTGGTGTTGTATGTAAAGTTTCGTGTTACTGTAGTCAACGTAGACCAAACTCCTTCCCCTGACAACTCAGAGGTCTGAAATTGTAATATGTTGTCCGGATAGCACATTTGAGGTTGCCTGTAAAGTTTCGTGCCACAGAAGTCAACGTAGGCCAAACTCCTTCCCCCGACAACCTAGAGGTCTGAAATTTAAATATGTTGTCTGAATGGCACTTCTGGTGTTGTTTGTAAAGTTTCGTGTCACAGAAGTCAACGTAGGCCAAACTCCTTCCCCTTACAACCCAGAGGTCTGAAATCGTAATATGTTGTCCGAATAGCACAGTTGAGGTTGACTGGAAAGTTTTGTGCCACAGAAGTCATCGTAGGCCAAACTCCTTCCTCTGACAACGCAAAGGTCTGAAATTGAAATATGTTGTCCAAATGTCATCTTTGGGGTTGTCTGTAAAGTTTTGTGTTACAGAAGTCAACGTAGGCCAAACTCCTTCCACTGATATCCGGAGTTCCCTGTAAAGTTTCACACCACAGAAGTTAACGTAGGCCAAACTCCTTCCCCCGACATCCCAGAGGTATGAAATTGAAATATGTTGTCCAAATGGCACCTCTGGTGTTGCTTGTAAAGTTTTGTGTTACTGAAGTCAACGTAGGCTAAACTCCTTCCCCTGTCAAACGATCGGTCTGAAATCGAAGTATGTTGTCCAAATGGCACCACTTGGAGTACCTGTAAAGTTTCGTGCCATAGAAGTCAACGTAGGCCAAACTCCTTCCCCCGACCATCCAGACGTCTATAATCATAGTATGTTGTCCAACAGCCACCTCTGTTGTTGCATGCGATGTTTCGTGCCACAGAAGCCATCGTAGGCCAAACTCATTCCCCCTACCTCCAGTGGTCCATGAGGCATCCGCGAGGTCATCTGCCGAGGTGAATCTCTATGATTCTAAACACTTTGTTCTATGCCACCACTTTCTGAACAGTAACCCTAATTGGCTTTTCTAAAATTTCAATGACCTTTTTCATAAGTTTCCACAAGTCTCAACTTGACAAAGAGTAATCAGATGGCATCAGGGTTCCCTTCTCTATGATTCTGAACATTTGTTTTGTTCTACCACTTTTAGAACAGTAACCCTAATTGGGATTTCTAAAATTTCAATGAACATTTTCACAAGTTTCCAAATGTCCCACATTGATGAAAAGTGATCAGATGGCATCAAGGGGCCCTCCTCTATGATTCTGAACACTTTGTTCTATTCTACCACTTTTTAAACAGTAACCCTAATTGGCATTTTTAAAATGTCATTTACCTTTTTTCCTAGGTTTCTCAAAGTCCCAACTTGAAGAAAAGTGGTCAGTTGGCATCAGAGGGACCTCCTCTATAATTCTGTACACTCCTTTCTATTTTAACACTTTCTGAACAGTAACCCTAAATTATATTTCCTAATGTCATTTACCTTTTTTCATAGGTTTCCTAAAGTCCACACTTGACCAAAAGTGCTTGTGGGGCATCAGAGTGCCCTCTACTTTAATAATCAACATTGTGTTCTGTTCTGACACTTTCAGAGCAGTAACCCTAATTGGCATGTCCAAATCTCATTTAACTTCTTTTCTAGTTTTCCCAAATTCCCACCTTCATGAAAAGTAATCAGATTGTATCAGGGGCCCTCCTCTATAATTCTGAACACTTTGTTCTATTCTACCACTTTCAGAACAGTAACCCTAATTGGCATTTGTAAAATTTAAATGCCCATTTTTGTAACTTTCTAAAAGACCCATGATAAAGCAGCAGATCCAGTATCTGTGTCATTTAGGATTTAAGAGCACACATTTAAGAGAAAAAAAATAAGGTTTTTATATAAGAAAAATGTAAATCCAAAATCCTCTTTTTTACAGTTTCCTTTCAATAATTCCCAAACAAAGTAAGCAAGGTCAAAAAACTGTGTGAATCCGTGCTCTTAAAACCTTTACTCACTCAGTTAGTGCACTACAAGCTAAATTAGGCTGTTTATTTCATATAAATATTCAACTATTTGTTCATGTTGTATCAGATATGTAATTATCTATCAGTCAGAAAATTCCTGTTTAAATTGTAGTGAATTCCATTCTCACATTAAGAACATCAGCAGAGTCATAGGAGCATATTTTTGGAGCATATTTTTGAGTTTCAGTGTAATTTAATTACAGAAATATGTAATGATATATTTATTGTAATATATAATGTCAGGTGGTTATATGGATCCCATCTTCTCTCAACTGCTGAGCTCGGCCTCAAACTCCATCGAGCCGCCAAACTCTTCAGCAGCGGCGGGACGGTGGTGAGCAGAGGAAGCAGTGACCATGTGGATCCTGTTCACAAGGCCTACCTCGCCCGTACACATGGTGCAGGGGTATGCATCTGTCTGAAATTTACATATAAATATACACTATAAAATCTTGCATCTCGAGAAGAACAAGTGTGATTAATCGCAGTTAACCACTTAATATTGTCGTGATTAATTGTTTGAAAATTTTAAATCGATTGAGAGCACTAATTTAATTATTTAATATTTATTTGACTTTTTTTTACAATAATGTAGATGGAATTTTCAGAATCTCTAAGCATTTCTGTTCAGTAAGTCAGTTCTGTAGGAAAAAAATTAAAATGTGTTTTCATTCATATGACAGACTGATTAACACACTTGACCAAAATATGTTTATACAATAAAATTTTATAATAAGGGTCACAAATAAGAACTGTAAAGTAATGTATCAACTGATTATTAATTTATACAATTTAAGACATTGTCAATAATTACTCAATTTAAATGCTCTAGGATGTTGTAAATAATAGTTATGTGGGATATTGGTAATAAAAATCTGCAATGATTAATAATGTCTTTCAGTTTCAAGTAATAGTTGTGATGTTCTGATGTAAGTTCTGTTAATTAATGTACCATTAATTCACATCTCACTGAATTTTGTCTGGTCATATTTCTCTTATAATTAAATGGCATTACCACCAAAGCCCACTGGAGGCTGCTGTTCACAAGTAAAAAAACAATGTTCCCTATTTTTTATTAAAATGATTATTATTTTTACTGTAATGTCCCACATTATGTGTTATAGTTAAACTGCTGTTTGTGTTTACATCCTCGGTCAGACTCATCTCTTCCTCCGTTATCATTAGACCAGAGCTGGTGATGGAGGAGCGCTGTTAAACTCATCAATGCCTCATTAACTTTCCTTCCATACACTGCAGGTTATTAGCATATGGCAAATAATGTAATTAAGACACTTTCCTGGTGAAAAATGGGAGAGATGCAGATGTTTTTAAGACACCTGTGCTGTTGGTAGTTGGTCTGAATTAAGTGATTCTTAGATATCACTTACTTGTAGTTGGATTATGTTGTTTTCTGGTGGTTTTCACAAAATGTGAAGATCAGCTGGCTGTCAATATCAATATAACATGTCTTTGTGTTTATGGCATAGTTGATTAATTTTATACCAATACTGTGTAAAAATACATCTTTTAAGATTTGAATGACTATATTATTACAAATAAAAAAAACGTATTGTACATTTTATACAGTTTTTTCATATTGTGTGTTTTGCGATGTCTGCAGTGCTGCTTGGTTATGTTAATTAAATCTTTTAATTGGCTAAAGAACAATTTCTTGAAGATTTTCAAGATTTTTTTTTACAATTTACTTTTTAGTTCTTCATTTGCCTATTTTCATAAATGTACCATTGTTAGTATATTAAACATGTTCAATAATTCCCTGCCACCCTGTCATCCTGGGATAACCGCCCATTATACAATCCAGCGTGAAATGGACTTGTGTTGTAATGAAACATGATCATGAGTATATACACTTGTTAAATAGCTCACCTCTGTTCTCCCCTAGGATTCCAAAATATAGAGTGTTTAGCCGATTCTCCCAACAGGCTTACAATACTGGTGATAGTAGCTTAGCATTACCCATGCAAAGAAATCACTATATTCTGATAGCTGATTAGCAGTGTTTATCAGTTGCCTGTTCACCTCTTTCAGCTAAGAACAGAAAACTGAGGCTGCAGTGGCACAGGCTTGCCAACACTGGGCAGCTGAAGAAAGGAAAAAATGTGACTTGGTCTAATGAATCTCATGTGGATTTGTGGTTAAGTTTCCGTGTATCAGCAGAGAAGGCTGGTGGTGTAATGGTATAATGGTGGTATTGGTATAATGGTGTAGAGAAGTGGTTCTCAAACTGTGATGAACAATGTAGTTCACTGATTGATGTTTTTTTTTGTCTAAATCCTTCTGAGAAGTCTATTAACCAGAAACATTAATCAAACAACTTACCTAATCTTACTAATTTACAGACTGCAAGCTCCACACAACAGACAAAAGCTATTGGAGAAAGATATGAGGACATGTATATGTGTGAATTACACGTGTACATTTCTGTGTATAAATAAGTATGTGTGTGGAACAAGTGTTCCTGTGAAATGGATTGTAGGTGGTACTCAGAAGTTTTAATTTAATCATTGGTGCTAATTTAAGAACCACTGGTGTTGGAATGCTTCTTTAGCACACTTTGGGCCCATTAACATATTAATCTTATTAGTATTTGTGCTGGTAAGCACATTCTTTTATGGGCAAAGTTTATCTATACACTAACAGCTACTTTTAGCTATGGTGGTTTTGGGGGCAGGGCCACAGGAGCATTGGCACTAGCTGAAATCTGATTGGCCCCCCTGAAATGCCCTGGACAGTGCATCTGTCCTTTGCCCAAGAGCAATGATCAGATTATAGGTACACCTATAGCACTAATAAGCAAAAAAGGGAATGTCCATCATGATTAAAGCTTATGTAAGAACAATGTTTTAATGATTTAACCTGACAGAATTTGCGAAGAAGTAAAAAGGTTTAAAAAATAATAATAAAAAATCCATGCAGATTTTTTATGGAAAAATGCCCATTACTCAAAAATCTAGATCTGCTATTGCTTCCTGCATGATTATGCATCATGGTACAAAGCAAATATGTATAAAATATATGTAATCAATGTATAGTATTTTCCAGTCAGACAATAAAAATCAATAGTAGATATTCTGATCACTTCCTGTTTAAAAACTGCAGCAACACTGCTGTATCTGATCCACTTTTACCAGCACCCACCACCTAAATAATATCTGCTCTGAGGTGTTTTTCTCTCCTGATCCCTGAAGAACAGGGGGAAAGGAGGAGAATAAAGTATGTAAAGACACAGATACACAACTACATTCTGTACTTATAAAACTATATTCTTTTATATGCATTTTTTTGGGTCAAGTTTTGTCCTACTGTATATTAAAATGTATTTCTGGCAGTAGTTTATGACAAAGCAGCCCCTAATGAAATGGCTTGGGTTGGATTCAGTTACTCTGTTAAAGGTAATATATAATGTAAAACTCACTTTCTTGGGTGTCGACTCTCCCTATAAACACTCTAAATGTGAAATTAAATAGATAGATAACAGTTTTTGGTGTCGGGAATGATGTGACAATAAGGAAATGCATAGAACCACTTTGTCAGCACCCGTCAACCACCACCTGAGCCCCACCCACTAATAGCACTTAAAGATCTGCCATTTCAGACATTTTGGTAAAGGACCTCAGACAGTACACAGCAGGACAAGCCAGCAGACTTTGTTTGTAGGAGGGATCTGTACCTACTGTTCTGTTACAGTTAAGCATGAAGTAGCTTGTTTTTGTTTTGTCGTTTAGCACAAGCTAAAACTAATGGCCAGCAACAGCTTATTCGCATTAAATAACAGAGCCCTTAGACGGCTGAGATCTGAAAACTGAGATCTTTATCACTGACAGAGTTTTTTTGTAAAGAACATAATGAACATGTTTTGTATAAAAAAAACTTACATATTCTAATGTGTAAAAAGAGATTTAATATGTCTCCTTTAAAACTGTGACATTCAGTCACTGACTAGAATTACGATACACACAGACTAAGCATGGGGCAGAAATCTTTTACCCCTTTCACAGGTCATTATCTTTCAACCATTTTTTAAACCTGGTATAGAAAGGTTTAGAAACACAGCTGACTTTTTTAATTAGTAAAAATGTATCTCATTATTTATTTCAACACTATTTCCACACTATTATGCAATATGTGTTGAAGGTGTAAGGCTGCAGAACTTTCACTGATAAAATGTAAAGGATCACTATTTGAACATTTTCAGATCATGTGCTCCCGGGTCCAGTAATCAGCTTATAGAGTTCCTTAAATGCTTCACATCACTTTCAGAAGAATGAAGGGTTTGTGTCAGGGTGATCAGGCAGGGAGACGTAGAGGCGGACGTAAAAGCAGGTAAGGAAGTTATATTAATTAAAAAATAAACAAATAAACAAACAAAGGAAGAGAGAAACAAACCAAAACAAACGAGAAGCGGAGAATAAACTATAAAACCAAAACAAGACACAATAAACAAAACAGAACAAGGGAATAAACAAGGAATAAACAAGAAAGAAACAAAGAGATAAAAATGAAATAAACAAGGAGCAATAAACTAGACGAAACGAGAGCATTGGTGAATTTAAGCCTGTAATGTTGGTAATTGCATGTTTGTTTTGAGGCTTTTCTGTTGGGTCTCTTGATTGAAGAATTTATATAAAGTTGTTATAGTGAGCAGCACTGCGGCAGGTCTGAGCACAGGACGGATCTGCGGGCACTGTGGGATAAGGGTGATGTTTGCCAATAAGTAATATTTCCACACACCAGTTAATTATACACACACACACACACACACACACAAACACACACACACACACACACACACACACGTATATACACACACCAACCACATGCAAAGCTTGATGGGCATGATGTATGTTCCTCAGTTGCTGTTGCTCAGTCAAGCAGCGCTGTTTTATGTGCCTGATTTACTAAAGCATTAAGCATGAATAGCATTCCTGGATTGTGTAATGGTAGTAACAGGTTCACTGATTGGTCAATGTGCCTGCTACATGCCAAGACACTTGCACGCTATTGGTTTCAAGCACTTTTATTAATTTGAATGAGTCAGGCGACTTGAAAATCCACAGTGCATTCAGGAGAAATCAGGGAGTTTATGTTAGTCATGCTCTTCGGATCTCTGTGAGGCTCATCGCCTTGAGCAGAGTTCATTCCTACCATCACACCTCATGAAGGCTGGCCTAAAGAGCAGCAGGTTGGCATCATTATGTAGATTTCTTATAGTGATATTTAAAGACAATTTGTCTGGTTGATATGCTTCTAGTAAAAATGCTAACATAGCCTGAAACCATTCAGTTCAGTAGTGAAATAATCAGCAATAAGATCAATCGCTAGCTCTCACAAACAGGATTATGTTCCTGTGGTTTTCAGTAAATCATTATTTTCTTTTCCACAGTCCAACATAAGCATTATTTTCCCGCTCAGAGCCAGGAACTGTCATTAGTACGAAACAGTCATAGTTTCCCACAATTCTTTAGTAACGAAAGTCTGCAAGATAAACACCAGCAAACAGTTCATCAGACATTTATATAACAAACGTTTAGCGATTATTTAAAGATCATATATTTTCTTATTTATTATTTACAATATTTACATATATTGCACTCTAGCTGGGATGCTTTTATATATGTTGACAACAGCCTGACAACTGACAATAGCTTGAATATATAAATACATTAGTATATTAATATACGAGGCGATATTCATATTCAGGAGAATGTTGTTCGTTTTCTTTTCCTAAAATAAAAACTGCACCCAGCACTGTTTGTCTGAAAATACAAAAGAAAAAGAAAACAAAAAAATGAAAAGGCAAGAATTTATTGTGCAGTTCAGGTTAATTTAACCAGGGTTTTGAGGGTCTGTTATGAGGATTGAGTCCATTAAGAGGATTGAACTGTTCTTATGTGTTCATCAGTAATTATTCTGGTTTTCTCACTAGTTTCCTAAAAACTGGCCAATACCTCTCTGGAAACACAACACAACTAATGAAGGCAAATCAATCAACCGACAGGCGGTGGCAGCAGCAGACTTTTGGCAGAGGGTAATTTGTTCATTTGCTCTTTTGTTTCTCTGTAGAACAATTTTATCATCTTCACTTGCACCATAAGAGTCATCAAAAAGTTCAGTGATAACATGAATTCCATCAGTCTGTGAGGATCGCGTGATACTGTGTTAGAAATCGATGGAAGAGTTCCATTTCGTTAAAAAAAAAAAAAAAAAACTAAATGACATACAGATTTTCTGAGTTCATCAGATTTCCCTTGTTCTTTTCCAAGGCACTTTTTCTTCTTGGTTCTCTTTAGTCCTTCAGATCTGATATACTCTGCAAAAGAGTGAGATGACCATAGAAACTTAGTGAGTTTTTTCTGGGTTGCATTAGAGATTCTTCCTCTTTTAAATAGCACCAAAATATTAGTTATACTCCTGAATGAATTACAGTGATAAAACGAGATAGAAAAATACAAAAACAGAATAAGTTAGGGTTTAAAGAAGTCAATTCGAAGTTTTTTAGAATTTCAATGTGAAAAAAAAGTTCAATGTGATTCTTTGTGGAATCAAACATTTTTCACAGAACCTTTGCAGTTTTTTTAATGATTGATTGATTGATTGATCATCATATTAAAAATATGACACATCATATTAAAAATCTAGTAACAAATACAAATTAAAAAGTTTTTAAAAAGAGACCAACCATATAAAAAAAATAAAATCTAAGAAAGAATAATTAAGTTAAGGATAGTGTGGATTGAATATAGTAGCCTATTTTATAGCTTTATTTTATTATTTTTTCTGTTCTAGAAATAATTGTGATAAACTATATATTATTGTCAATTTAGTGTCAAACCATTATGAATTTATAAAAATATAATTTAACAGTATAATACTGCACTTGCATCAATAAAACAAGCAATGCACTTTTATTATTTTATTAAGAGGAATATTAAACTTTTATAAACATAAATAAAATAGGAAAACAATATGGGTAATTTTGACATCGGCAAAATGTTTAGCATATGTGAAAAGAAACCTGGCCAACTTAACCATTTAAACCCTGCAGCCTGCATGTGGTCAACCCCTCATTTTCTTAATTACCTGACTCATCTGAATCCCAATAACTGAATAACAAGTCAGTGTTTCCTGTGGTTAAACTGCAGGACACCTTATGTGAGGCTTAAAGCTTTTTTGTTGATTCTCAGAACTATAATTTAATCACAGAGAGATATGAAGCCATGTGAAAGAACAGGATGAAGCGCTTTGAGGTATGTTGTAGATTTTCCAACAGAAATTTGACCTCACGGTTTTACCACTGTGCCACATTTCTACCAACAATAAATGAGACCCGTAAAGTACATTTAGGAGCTTAGTGTTTGGATAATACAGCATGTAAGAAAATAAACATGATACGGATGAGCTGTGTATGGTAAGACATGTATGTACAGTATATTTGTTAGGATCAGGGTGGATAAATGCTCTAGAAAGGTATTACATTTTTACTCCCGACACATTACCCAGTGAAGAATGAGGATGACATCACTGCATTAAACTGAGTTAAAAATGTACCTGTGAGATCTATCCCTCTGAGCACCGCTGACTGCCTGCTAACCTTGTGAGCAGCCGAGCACATCTTTTATAATCTGGAAAGTGAAAGAAATCAAACAGTCTAAGACTTTCATTACAACATACATATTACAGAAGTTTCGAATAACTACAATAAACACAGAATAGTAAAGAAAAGATATCAATACTAACATTTAATTCTGCACAGAGATTTATTTTAAATGTGTGTTATGATATGTAGGGCGGTGGCACTTACAGGCTGGTATCGTGCAGTCCCTGGTATTATGATATAGTCTATAAAAGTGTTTGCTGCATTTGGGGCTAAAATAGAGCGGCCCTGAAACAAACAACAGATTGAAACTGGTGTTGATACACAGACGCTTGATCAAGTGCACACAACACTACATAGCACAGCGTAGCACAGCACAGCACAGCGCAGCACACTATTCATTCAGCTACTAAACATTGCTCACCTGTTAAATGTTTCAGGAACTTTTCCTTTTGTCGCAGATCTCTCGGAAACACCTCTGTGACAAATTAACAAAGGGAATTCTTAGATATCTGAGCTGAACTGTTTGTTAAACTAGACTTAATAGAAAATGGACTAGAGTGATTTATCAGTCAGCTACTGAAATCACACAGGGTACAAATATCTCACAGCCATAGCTATACATCCCACTCCCACTATCCATCAACAAATAAACACACTTCCCCCCCATATAAAACACTGATAAAAAGTGCTCTACTGAACTGACTTCAAATTTCCAATGTGCAGACTATTTATAACACATATGTAAACATGAAGGGAAGTAAAAGTGTTAAAGCAATTAGATTCATATAAAAAATATCAACTTTTAGCATTTTCCTACCAGTATACCCAAATATTTACATATGATATAAAAACATATTCCAGACGGGCTTTACCCACCCAGTATTTGATCGTGCTGGTAGGACTTATTCACTTCGTTCCTCTCTCTGGTCTCTATGACGTATTCTCTTTTGGGGGGCTGATGCTGCTGCTGCTGATGCTGCGGGACGCTGGTGGAGCTCTGCTCCGCGCGCTGCTGCTGCCGAGCTGCTCTACCTGAGTCCATCAGCATCTCCAGCAGACTGCTGCCCTCCCTGCTGCCCTCCCTGCTGCTGCACGAGCCAGCCGCCAAAATCACCAGCAGGAGCGCAGCGCAGCCCGGGGAGCGCGGCACCCTCATGATGACCGGTGGGCGAAGGCGGGACCGCCCTCTTGTCCTGAAGGAACACAACACAGGGGGCACGTTATACTCTCAGCCGGAACATTCTCCACACAACTTTTCTACAGTTTTCAGCTTCAGAAGCCTTAGAGCACTAACGCTATTTTTTTACGCCCTGATAGGCCCTGATTATCTCTCTCTTTTTCTCCCTCCCTCTGCCTGACATGAAGCTGCGGCATGTTAAATAAAAAAAAACTTTAAGAGTGAGCAAGAAAATCTTTAAAGAATGTAAAAGTGTGTTTATTAATGCTGAGGCACTGAAACACGTGCAGAGAGATTAGTGCATAAAAACTGTAACACAGGTCATACGCTGTTCAGATAAACGCTGAATCAACTGGGCGACACTGATAAGAAAACTAAGAGCAACAAAAATTGGGAAAATATCAACAGCAACAACAGTAAAAACAAACCATCAGAAAGTCACAGCTCGTGCGCCTTTTTGCGCACTTTTTACGCACAAGGCGTTCCGTGAATCGTTACAGGCTTACAGATTACAAAAGGAGCCGTTTAGGCAGATAAATGAGTTACCTGTTTTAGGAAGCAGCTCCAGTATGTATCTCTCTTGTGTGAGAGATGATGGTCTTCAGTGATTCCCACACTTTATAATCCCGCCTTTAATCAGCAGTGCTAGAACTGGAACTGGGAAGCCGCACGTCTCCTGCAGGGGGTTAGCTGCTCAAGTTAGCTATGTTAAGTTTGTTATATAGATTGGTTAGCTAATTAGCATATGCCAAAAGCTTCAGCAGATCCACCACCACCTCCTTCCTCAGGTCTGGAGATCCAGCAGGTCTCTTATATCTTAAAACGCGGCTCTTCTGGGTGATCTGTCGCTGAGTGTGGAGGTGGAGGTGGTGGAGGTAGTGGGTAAACATTTTAATAATGAAAGAGAGAGAGAACACTCTGGCCTTTTTTCCTTTCTCGCTCTCTCTCTCTCTTCTCTGAAGTTTAGCTGTTATCCGGCTCGGGTTCTCTCAGTGTAGTTTATTATTGGTGATGATAACAAGTCCATGTGGTTGTGGTCCCTATAGAAGCGCATTTTATCTGGTTTTGTTTAGGTGCGCACCCCCACCTGCCCACCACCACCTTCACAACCTCCACCCCTCCACCTTTAACTTCACCGTCTCATAGCGGGACTCCTCCGTTTCTCTACTGGAGCTCCAGGTAAAATCTTTCTCTTCCTCTCACACTTTTCCACACTTTCTCACCACGGGGATTTCTGCTCTTTTTCTCCGGGTTCCTCCAGAGCAGAAGCTGCGCTCCAGTCCTTTAATTTCTCCAGCAGGTCGAGTAGCTCACGGCGTCCCTCACATTTCAGCTGCTGAATCCGGGAGTGAGAGAGATGATTAGACGCGATTAGGGTTAAGTAGCAGCAGCGCGTCTCTGTGAAGGAGAACTGAAGCTCCTCAGTAAAGTGTAGATCAGCCCTGAGCAGAACCTTCAGGAGAAGAACAGCAGCTGATCCAACACTGCTTTCATTTACTCACCCCAACTTTACCCCTCCCTATAAAACTCCCTCCTCTTCTTAAAGCTTAGCTTTACTCTTCCGTTTAACTGAAGCACGGTGGCCTTTTCTCAGGATAATCAGGATTATAAAGATCTGAAAGTTTTAATAAACATGTTGGTCTGATGTTTAAGATTCAGCACATAAAAATAACTGAACAGAGCCTCACACTGAGTCTATTAATAGGCTTAATTACTGTAATAACATATTGTCACATATACAACATGCTGCTTTAATAGGATTGATGTGTGGGTCTACTACACTACAGGCTAATTACAAAATTACAACTGAGTAAAAAAAACAGGAATTTTGGGTTAAAGTCTCACTGTTACCTAATTCATCAGCAAAACACATTTGAGAAAAGAATCAAATAAAATGTGGAGAAGGATTTACTTAATAATGTAAATGTAGTAAATTTAACAGAAAATGTAATGAAGTAAACCTTCCTCGCAATTTTTGGTGTATTTATTTAGCATTTGTCTAGTAAATGATAAAATAATAATAGCATACAGCAACTGAAACATACATCACAAAGTAAATAACAAATTCTAAATAAATCCATCAAGAATTGTAAGCAACATTTGCTTGAATGATTTGTTACATTTACCAGCATTGTGTTAAATAAATCCTAATACACATTTTTCCTTACCATATATTTTCAGATGAATAACTACCTGAATATACTGAATATAGACCAGGTTATTGCATCAATTATTTTTTTTTCTTTATACTCCAAGATGATAATATCAGGATTCATGGGTCTGGAATTGTGAAAGAGTGATTCAGGGAGCATGACATCATAATTTTCACACATGGATTGAGAGAGAGTTCACCACAGAGTCCAGACCTTAACCTCATTGAGAATCTTTGGGATGTGCTGGATGGAGAAGAGCTGCTTTGTGCAGCGGTTGGTCAGACTCTACCATCACCAATGCTGCTGCAAGATCTTGGTGAAAAAGTAATGCAACACCGGATTGAAATAAATCTTGTGACATTGCAGAAGTGATTTTTTTTTTGGTCGAGTAGTTTATTTCAATTAATGTGAACATTTTTTGATAATTTAGTTAATTAGCAAGTTATGGCAATAGCTGTTTGTCTATGGCACAAACAAACAGGAATTCCCCCAGCCCTTCTCACTTTCTCTAAAGGTCACATTCTGTCATTTTTGTGGCCCCTAACTCTCTTTGTACTGCAGTATGATTAGTATTTCCTGCTTTTTGTGAATGAACTCTTCCTCCCTCCCTTATTTTATCACCTGTTGCTATAATAGGGGCAATGCTTGAGAAAATAAACTCTTTAAAGATGTTCTCTACAATCAAAGGACTTTATAAACCTCAGATGATAAAAAACCACTTAAACCACTTTAAAAATTACACTTAAGATAACAAGCACAAGTAATGGCATGTTATGAGCGATTCTAGTGCGTATAGAAATATTTAGCCTTCTTCTGTTTTCTTCCTGCTTTTCATCATTGCTCGAATGGTTTCTCACAGCTGTTGCACAGATCAGGGCAAATGGCACAAATCATTTATTGGTCACAAGGTTTAGTTCATACTGAAGTTATTCATATATCTATTACTGCTTGTGTACAAGACTTTGCTTTATAATGCAGAGATGTAAGTGTTTATGATCATATTCCATTAGATCTGAGTTCTTTTAAGAACTTCAGTTAAGAAGTATAATGTGGGTTGTTGCTGTGAATCAAAGCCTAGTATTTCTTTTTTTTCTTTTTTACAGCTCTCTACATTTTGGAAGCTATAAATAAAACAAGCCAATAGACATTGTCTTAAATGATTTGGAATAGAGTTTAATTACTTAAATGTGTATAAAAAAAACAAAATGGGAACTTTTTAGGAAAAGGATTCACTGTGTGAAAATGCAGCAGTGATGAAAATTATTGAATTGTTTGTTTCAATATTTAATTTTCTTCTGTTTTGGTTTCAGACAAAGTTTTTACTTCAGTGCTTCAGTGCTTTTCTATTGCTATTGGCCTATTCATCATTGTGAATAAATTGTTTTATTAATATAAACATAATAATAAAGACAATGCATAATAATATAGACAATAATAAAGTTAAGCATGTTTAACCTTCTATATAAAGTATGCATTATAAAATACAGAATTTTGTTAAGAAGAAATTACATAGTAGATAATTAATAGTAGATAAAAATGTTGTGAGGGCAAGCTAATCTAAATTATAGTCAAAAAGAGGAAAGAGAACACACCTAGAATAGTGAGACAGTCCAGGTCGATAGCAAACCAGGCAGTAACCATAGTAAGAAAAAGAATATATTATGTGTCAAACAGGAAATAAACAATACACAGGCAAGAAAACTGCTTTTCTAGATGGACAGAACCAGAACTAATATTTGGCAGTGAGTGTGTGAAGTGCAGGGGTATAAATAGTGAGGTGAACAGGTGAAATCAAAATTCAGGTGACTGTGGTCTGGGACGTGTCATGATCATTCATGTGAGAGAGTGAATGAGTGTCCAGAGCTGGAAGAACACTGGTAAACACGTGCAGGAGAAAAAGAATAACCTTCGGTTCCAGGAGAAAGAAATATTAAGAACATCCTAACTGGGTATTCAGATCGCATTTAATTTAATTGAAAATCTCCTTCCTACAAATCACATTTCCACAATACTTTCCCAATACTTTAACTTCAGGAAAAGTCCTACGCTTTAAAATACTTTACCCTTAATGTGAAGGTGTTCCATGGTGTGTGGTAGGAGTCACAGTGCCCTCTATAGATCTTTTGATGATGTACATTAAAAAACTCTAATAAACTCTACCCAAGACAGTTAATGGTGTTAAAGGTAATGTGGTATCGTATTACTAATACAGTGAGCTACAGAACATTCTAGCATTAAACCTTTTTTATTGTAGTGCAGAAGTTCAGTTTTTTTGTTTTGCTAGTTCACCCTTTTGAATATGTAAATATACACATTTTACCCTGAAAAAGTTGCCAATAGTATCAAATCAAAGCACCAAAGTTCCAGGCCTAGTGCTCAGAATGATGTAGCACAAACAGCAGCATTAAACCCCCACGTGAGACTTTATCCTCACGACTCACAAGTTCACGGGCCTCCTCCTTTCCTCACAATGATCCATTCTTCAGTTACCCTTCTTCTACCGTAGCAGATTAGCTTCATTCAGGCATTAACCAGGTTAACTTTCACGCCTTCGGTCCTGTTTTACCCTGAACTAAACCTGCACAGTGTTCTGTCTCTGAACCAGAGCCTTCAGCTGGAGGATGATCTTAAAATCCACTGATCGTCTTTTAGTCATTAACTCATTAATCTTAACTCGTGCCAGTTCCCTGTCCACAGCTTTAATCCAACCTGACCTCTTCGCTGGAGCTGATACCATTGACAACTTTGACAGCACTTTTTCATAACTTTATCTTATCAGATATGCATATTCATCAGCGTGTCAGTCAGCACCATATGTTTGGTGTTGGGTAAGCTAAGCCATCAGGCCTTACATGGACATACCTGTAGATTCCAGTTTTTCCAGGCCTTTTCAGGCTTGTTTTTGCTGGAACGTTACTTGGAGCCTCCTTGCACCAAGCAGGCTTGCCTAATCAGAGGATTCATCTTCATCATGGTTGTGTCTCGACAGTTGTGGGTTATTAAAGACAGTAGCACCATCATCTATAGATAGACTTGCATGTCACTTCAAGTGGAGGATGACGCAAGAGTGGTTGCTAAGTTTCTAAGTTGTTCACACTAAAGAACAGCTGCATTTATAGCTATTCTTAATAAGAGGTTTAAAAGGTTAATAAGAGTTTAATTACAGTGTGGAACTGTTTTACAATAGAAATAAATAAAACACATTTTGACCTCCTTCGCTTGACTCCATGTTCTAAAATACACATATCGTTTTGATTTCCAGTTTGAAGTCTCGCCCTTTAACAAAAAGAGCTAATCAGCTTGTTGCTGGGGGTCAGTGTGCTAGTGGTAAACACCACCCACAATGGACTTTTGCACCATAGCCATAACAATCTCAAAAAAATCTCAGATTATGTGCAATACTGAGAAAGATGTAACTAACTGTTCATGAGTTTTTTTTTTTAAATCAGATTTTATATCAAATATATCACACTCTTTTAAAGTTGAAAGGGCTATCTGAATATTCTTAATAATTCCAACTTTTTTTCTCTTTATTTCACTGTAAAGGAGTGTTTATTGCAATCGCCAATGATAAAAATATGTTATTGCGGCATACCTATTCTGAATACAATAGAAGCAATAACTGCAGCAGTGTTTTATGGGCAGTACAGAAGGCAGAAGTGTTTTTCATGCTTTAGTGATTACACCAGATCCCCACCACATCACCAGGAACCCATAACAACATGCCTACAGTGTCGGAATCCATCTTGGATAGCCAAACATTACTGTGTGTTTGCATTCTGCCAACCCCACCATCTCCCCCATTCTTGTTCTCCATCTTCGCTCTGTTGTTGATCACATGAAGGCCAGATCCAAACGTCAGATCATCTCTAAGTCTCTAAAGTGCCTGTGTTAATGTATTGCTCTGTAAATATTTCTCACTGTGCAGATATGTTTGCATATGAAGATTGATGTTGATTCTCCGGCTTTTTCCTCAGAACATGTACACTAGTGTTGAACAGTGTTGAAGCCTCTCTATGACGACCAGCAGCAGCAGGATATAAAATGACTTTATGAATTTAACTGCTGGCTCAGTTTAAGCATCGGGGCCATACGTGCCGCTCCACCTAATTGGCTAATGCTGCAAATCTCTTAATACCAACCAGCACTGGTGTTGCTTGGCTTCTCAAGACAAAACTCACTCACCTAAACATTCAAGCTGGTGAGGATATTTATATATACAGTTCAGTTTAAGTCATGAAATTCTAGCATTAAATCATATCAATTTTAAAAAGTCATAGCCATAAAAATATATATATTTTATTATTTGTTTTTCTGTCTGTTTGTTTGTTTTTGATTATATAATTATACAGTGTGTTTGTTTGTTTTTGATTATACAGTGCTTTGGTTTAGCAATTCTTTAAGCAGCTGTAAAGGAGGGTAAAGTCTGGAATGCACAATGAAATAGAGGCCTGAAAGCTTTAAAATGCCAAGTAGGATTGTATTGGCTGCCTGGTGTGGAGATAAATAAGCACTTATGTGTGGTGAACGAACAGGCCAAATCTAACTTTAGCTAAACATCTAAATCCTTCTCTGACTCTGCTTCTGAAGACCAGGCGGTGATAAGAACCATGTGCCGCAGTAATAAAACTAATTAATAAACAGTGTGTCAGAAATTAGAAAAGGAAAGCGGATCCT
Organism: Astyanax mexicanus; assembly: GCF_023375975.1. Taxonomy (NCBI): domain Eukaryota; kingdom Metazoa; phylum Chordata; class Actinopteri; order Characiformes; family Acestrorhamphidae; genus Astyanax; species Astyanax mexicanus. The sequence continues at coordinate 49,239,295 of NC_064421.1, read as the reverse complement.
CATTAATTATCCTCCAAAGACTCGCGCTGGAGTGAAAGTTTACAGAGCGGGTAAACAGATTTCCATAAATAGCATGTTTGAGGAATGACCTACACTTGAAAATAATGCCAAGTAGCACATGCTCTCATTAGTTACCATCAATAAGGAGTCCCACATAGAAAATAGCAGGGAGTCTCCTTCATGTCCTCATCTGACGTAAAACTTTATAAATAATGCTCAGACTTCCAAACAGTAAAACCTTGCACGTATTGGCCAAACACCATGTCACTTCCAGCAGGACTGAATATTTCAGTAATGTTTGCAATGTGGGGCCATTATTAGAAATAACTAACACAAATATAATTATGAACATCTACCTGACTCTGGTGATGTTGAAGGCAGAGACGATGCTAAAATAAGTTATTCAGATACAGAAACTAATAATCTTTGTCAATTTGAACAATCTAGTGCAACACATCACCACCACCATAATACACACACACACACACACACTAACACCTCATATATATACTTTAAAAGGATCATATTGTCTAAACTAATCTTATCTTTATCTGATAGCGCAAGTTTTAGCATTTGAACAAGAAACTGCATCTTCCTGTGATCCAGGAGCCTCACGTAGACCTGCTGTAATCCTTACCTCCTGAATATGATCTGATCTGCTCTCTGGATCTGGTAAATAGAGAAACATAGGTCTCCTCAATTAAAAAGCAGAGTAAAGGATTTTAACACCACTAACCAGATCCCACTCTTAAAAGTCCAGAACACAGCAGTAATAACAAAGATAGCTAACAATATGGGGGTCCAGAGTGTAGCTCTTGCTGAGTTCGACCTCAAAAACCCTGAACAGTCCATTCCTACTTTGAATGATCTTTTTAACTTTTTGCCTGGCTATCTGATTTTAAACATATCACCATTTTTCTACGCAAAAATAAACCAGCCGCTGAGCGGTGCTAGGAAGTGCTAGTGCTTAAGAACATTTTGGCTGTGATTTATAGAACAAGTTCCATCTAAGGTAAAAAAAATTATCTTTAAATTCTTAGCTTTCTTTTTCCAGAAGCCTCTGAGAAATCTTGGCACTAAACGAAGGATGTTCACAAATTGATTTAATGGTTGTTAAATTGGCACACACCTTTCCAGCATCTGTGGAATAATGCTCCCAACTCTCTCACACAAGCAAAAAAAAAGGAATTCTTACAGATGTTTTAAACAAAAATGTTAAATAATGTAGTCCTACTTGCAGGCAGACAGATGGATGCACAGATGTGTTGAAAGATAAGACAAACAGACAGAACGAATCACCTGAATACATAATGAGAACATGTTCTCACAATTTAAGACTCTTAATCAAAAGTATGTTACGACTGATGCGCTTTCACTGTATTTCAGGCATACATGTGTTGACAGAGACTGTGGCTATGCAAACGACTTCAACCATGTCTTAATAACCACCAAACCTAAACTCTGAAAAACTTGTGGATTTGGCTGAGTGAATTTTGTTTGTGTAGAGTTTTATGGTCTTTATGTGAGCAAATGTCTCCATGACACTGATTATGATTCACTGCTCTCCTGGTAAGCCCATATTTTATCACTTTTCTTCACCGGCTTTCACAAATGGTTGATTTTGTTTTAATGGCAATTTAAAAAAAGATGTGTGAACAATAAGCAGAATAGAAAACTGAACAGTCTCATGAGATTATAATGGAAGCTAAGTCCTCTAATACAGAAAGAAAACCCTTGGTAGCTTCTGGTGTGGGTGTGAACATGTGGTGTGTTTGTTTAGAGAGTTTGGCACACGCAACATTTACAAACACTTTATTAGATCCTGAAAAAAATTACAGCAGTACATTACAGCAAAATATTTGACAGAAAAAGCTAATGTATAATTTAAAATAGTATTTATGTATGTTATATATGATAGCGACTTCCAGAGGTGGTGGAAACCATTGTGATCTCATTGTGTAATACGCAGTAATAGAGATATGTATATTGTCGCTGTCCTATGAAAAACACTTATCTCCATTTTTGTCAATTTTTAGTTTACCACATAATTTGAACAGACAAGCTGTCCTTTACACTGTGCCAAAATTTCTTAATGAACGGACCAATAGAAACTCTTCAAATTGACCTGAAATAAACTCTTTTTACATTGATTTCCATTGTAAAAATAGTTTATGGTTTTATGGTTGTTTTTTTCTCTTTCCCGTAAAGTTGCTGTTTTGGAGATATCTGTTTTCACTGGACAGCGACGATATGTACTTTTGCCTCCATGATGTAAAAATCATTTGATCCATAATATTTGTGACGTCGTGTCGGTGTACAGTTTATGTAGCTGTTGTTTTGTTTTGTTTTGTTTCATCTTTCGCTCCTTGATGCCGCAGTTCACTGATTTCTGTCAGAAATTTCTTCAGCAGTTTTTGTTGGGGTTAATGGTTCAGTACCTCCCTGAAATGAGTTTTTGTACAGTAGGATATCGGTGAAACTTATGTCTGTTTACACTACTTTAATTTAGATTTGTTTTTTTCGATCTCTGACTTTTTTGTAGATCACAGACAAAAACCTCAGTTCTGAGGCACAGACACAATCCCTCGTCTGATGTAAATTCTGAAAGATGTTTGCTGAGCTGCAGCTGAGCTATAGACACCTGGCAGATATCTAGCAGGTTTAATAAGACCATCAAAAACATTATAATGATGAAACTGGCACTCATCAGGACCGCACCAGGAAAGTATAGAAGAGCGAGAGTCTCCTCTGTTGTACAGGATAAATTGATCAGAGTTTCCAGCCTCAGAAACCACAAGTTAACAAACAGCTCCCCAGATAAGAGTATCTAAATACTTCACAGAGTATTTTGGTTTGTTAAACATTGTTTTTAAGTTACTACATGAACCCTTATTCCTTATTGTTCCTTCATAATCTAATAGATCACTTTACTATTAATTTACTTTGTAGAATAAATAATAAATAAAAACATTGAATGAGAAGGTGTGTGCAAACTTTTGACTGGTACTGTGCGATTGCACCACTAAAAGTGTGGATTAATAATAATAATAATAATAATAATCTCTGTATAATCCATTGTTATTTTATAATGTAAAACGTATATGTAAATGTATATAATTTTGTCCACATGTAGAATCCAGGAAATGGTTCTTTTTAGTTTATCTAAACTCTGTATAAGAATGCATCTTTCTCTGTTATTCTTGTTAACCTCACTTAGTTAGGGAGGTTAAAACACACAGGTAATCATTTCAAATCATTTAAGTCCTCCACAGATTTATTTTCTTTTTTACATCATGTGATTTATTAATTGTAATTCAGATAGGAAGAGTATTTTAAGAAACGAAATTCAGAAAATTTTAGAATAAATCATCTTCTCCAGATTTAAAAGGCATGTTTGGATTGTGTTCACTGGTCTGGGTGGATCTATGTATAGCAGCAGGTCGTGTCCTTTAGAGCAATGCTTTATTCATCCAAATCATCTCGACCTCTGGATGCACTCGCTTTAATACTCAACCTGTGTGTCACTGAATGGCTCACATTTGTCTGTGGGTCACTGAGACCTTCATTAAATAATATTAAACAAGTTAAAACATTAAAATAAGTACAAATTAGAAATAATGTTAAATCATCAAATTTAGATTTAATTAACTAAAGATTTTTTTAAAAGTTGATAAAGTGGTTGATAAAGTAATGAATATTAAGCTTAAATAATTAAGAAACAGTTACAGGTGGTCTGGAGGTTAGAAATGGTTAGAAATGAAAAGTTTAAAATAATTGAGGGAGATGAGCTTCTTCTTCTAACGAAGAGCTAAAAGCAGATTCTGAAAGAACTGTGCAGCTGATCCGACCAATAGAGTGAATTATCTGTACTGATATGAGGCCGTTCCTTCGGTCAGTTTGACCTGTGTTCCAAAAGACCTCATTCATCTTCATTCCTGGAAAATCTTTATCCCTGTGGTCCTTCATGGTGGCAACAGTTTATTACGGACATATCAGAGAATTATCCTCAGAATTAGAGATAACCTGAAGGGCAAACCTTTCAAATATTGGCCTGGCTGGCTTATTTGCATGTGATGGCCACATGAAAATGAGGATCCTTTTTTAGATCCGTGTCCCAGTGCCCCAGCGCCCCGCACCACTATTGCCAAGACCAAAGTGTCCTTCTGCAAATATAGAGCTGCTGGTGTCTCATCATCACGCAGTCTGACTTTAGTAGCAGTTGGGGGAAGGTCAGGAATGGTGGTTCTATGGCGAAAGAAGTGATTCTGTCAACCTGTTGACCTGAGGCTGTTTCTCAATGAGGTTTGAAAGCTGGCTGAATTCCTGGGAGTGGGGGAGGATATTAGCTGGGGGCTCCAAATTGCAGGGATTATGGGACAGCAGGGGGTAGCCTTAATGATTTGCATGCAGACAGAGACAGAGTGATAGAGGTGCAGCTATAAATAAAATTCTCAATAAACGTGCATATATATGTATTTAGTAAGTGTACAGGAGAGTCCAGGCATGCAAATGTACAGGATGCGTTAATAGTGCACACAGACGTGCCTGAAGATGTGTTGTAGGGGTGTCACCAGCTCAGCAGGACAGGACTTTATAGTATAAAGGCCAACTTATACTTGTGTTGAGTCAATTCAGTGCCTACATGAGAACCAAGTGTCCTATTCAGCGAAGTGCATATATACTTCTGCATGCATGCGTCTGCATCACTCTGCACAAAGCCGCTACCATCCGAATCGTGCGTCGCGTAGTTAAATTTCAGGTCTGCATCAGGGTACAATATAGATTTGATGCAGAAGAATAAACTGGCCTTAAGACACACCCTGTCAGGTCTGAGAAAAAAAGAAGTGAAGTGTAAAGTGTGGGTGCATGAATAATAGTAGAAGAAGACTTTCCATCCATATCTAACCAATGTGGTTCTCTTCTCCTGTCAGCAAGTAATCCAGCTCAGAAAAACTTCCACCTAAATTATGTCCCATTTTAAAAATTAATTTCCCTAATATGGTCCTTACTGCGCTGAGGCACCTGGTCATTTCAGAAGATGTAATCCTGGCTTTATTGTTGGCAGAGTGTTGAGATGCTCTGATGAGATAATAACCCATAGGGGACAATACATTGACCTTGAAACTTGCCTTTGTCCTCCCTTATTCTGGACACTGTAAAAAAGATAAAATACTGAGCTTGACTCTGTTGGACAGATGAGTAAGAATCTGCCTGAGATGATCTAAAGTGAAGCACAGTGGGTAGAGGTTCTAACAGTGACTCGAGCAAGGCCTGAGATGGAAAAAGCTGACTGAAGCTACGAGCTACTTCTGAGTTAAGCAGTGGGATCTTCAGCAGCAGTAGAATGCTAATTCTGTTGGATGGTGTTTTCCCACAGTTTTTGCTTAATGTTCTGCCAGGTTTGGCGTTTACACTCTAATAACAGTGTGGTGTTTTCTTCATCTCTTTATTTCTTTATCTCTGCCGACCTCTGAATGTACCTTCAGTAATCAGATTACTGGTCTTGGTTCCTCTGAAAGTTTCTTCCTTCAGTTTTGAGGGAGTTTTTTGCCACGGTTGCTTTTGTTTGTCTCACTGGGGGTTTTATACTTGACGTGTTGTTAATCTTTTGTCTTATGATCTGTACAGCTCATCAGTTGTGAAAAGTACTACAAAAATAAATTTGTTTTGATTTGATTAATAGTGTCTGTGTATGAAATTAAAACTGTGTGAGTGTGATAATACTGGAACTGTGAGGCCGACCAAATTATTTCTGCTGTTGACTAAAAACATTTGGGCTTGTCATTAAAAGGAAAATGAGACAAATTAACAAAATTTCAGCTTTTATTTCTCTGTATTTATATATATATGTCTGATACACAGTTTAGTAAGTAGCACCTTTTATTTGAACCCATTAATATGAGGTTGTAGGCAGCAAAGATCTGTTCTGTTTAAAACCACAGGTCCTGTCGGTCTCCTGCCCTGTAGATCTGCATGTGTTTAACCTCACCAGAGAGTGAACTTTAAGGGGCAGTAAACGCTAATATGGAGATGCAGATTTTATTTTTCAGCAGGACTTGGCACACTGCCCACACTGCCAAAAGTACCAATTGGTCTTCAACAACCATCAACAATAAAATAAATAAACGCTTAAAATAGATCACTCTGTGTGTAAGGCATCTATATAATATATGAGTTTCATGTTTTGAACTGAATTACTGAAATAAAGTAACTTTTCAATGATATTCTAATTTTTGAGATGCAGTAGTATAAGAAGTGCACTGAGTGAGAAGTGGATGAACTAAAGCTTTGTTATGAGCTTAAACCTTCACATAAATCTTAGATTCAGTTTGCAGAGCTGCACAGACGCTTTGTCTTCTGTTAATATTTCTCTTTGATATCATCGTGCAGCTAAATGAAAAGGGGGGATTCCTTTTGATGATTCTTTAATGATGGAGGATCTGCTGCAGGGTTTTTACACAAACAGATGGGATATCCTTGTGACGTCAATACAGACATGCAGAATAAATTAAAGATAATTGTGCAACCTGAATGTTATCTAACAGTTTAATCACACTACCCTCTTGTTTATTTTATTTGATGATAACTAGTTTTGTATTCCTGGTCAAATTTTAGCTTTTGTCATTCTAGTGTTAATTGTGTTGTTTTAAGGTACTGGATACCTTAATTTCCAGCAGGACCAAAAAATATCTGTCTGGCATTAATCCAAAAACACTTGAATCTCCTTTATTTCTTGACCTCAGACAGAACTGTGCCAGTATTGATGCAATATCTGGAATCATGCTCTGAATCTAATCTAAAAACAGGAATAAGTTGCGGATGCGACTCTGTACTGGAGGTGATGGAGTGCACTGCTCAGAATACTTCAGATCTATCATTCATGTAGATAACAGGGATGATTTTGCATGGAAGAAACCAGAGACACAAACATTCTCACGTAATTAAGAGCACGGAGCCAAAGTCAACACATTTTTAAAGATTGTAACTGTTTGGAGAATTCAAGCTGTCAGGCCGACTCCAAATTCCATCCGTCCCCCGTTAAGATAACAGTTTATCACGTCTCACGTCGAACAGCACGTTCCACGCACAACTGAGCGACTGAGCCGATCCGTACAATAACCCAAAATCCGTCAGGATATTTTCCACTGCTCTTCAATGTGTCCAAACAGCGTGAATTTGATTTGGACAACCTGTGCCTGTCCCAGCTTCACCCAGCTTCATGCTAGAACTCCATTTCATTGTGTCGTTTTGGGTTTGAGTAGTTTTGGGGAATGTGTTGTTGTTCTGCTCTGTGTTCCAATAGGACTGTTACCATGGCGAGGTTATGTTTTTGTCACATAGTAACCTTACAAATGCTGTACGTCATGTAAGGAGATCCGTTATTATTAGCATGAAAATGTAGCCCTAGTTTGTACTGCATTTGTAAACATCTTCAGATCTTTTCTTTTTTTGGAGGGAATTCTGGGAATGGCGATGAAATATGAGAGAAAGCTGTATAACAGCAGGAGTTAAGAGTGTTTACAGTAAAATTAACTGGTGCAGCTTCAGGTAGGCCTTAGGCCTTAAGTTGTAGAGTCATGGCAGCATGTGTGTGTGTGGTAGTTTAACCCTTCTTATACAGTCTTAATAGCTTAATAGTTTTATTTCCAACTCAAGAGTCTCACAAGTGAAGTAAAATTAAAACAAACAAAAAAAGTTTTACTCTTATTAATTTTTTTATGGCTCTATAAAAACCCTAGTTTTGCCAGGCTGCTATTTCCCGCATAGGATCATCAATAGTATTCAACAATAGGGAAGTTGGGACCAAAAGAAAATGCTGTTTATTTTAAACTGTGGAATAAAATATGTCCTCTTATATTTGATGTGTCGTATTATGTGATCATTCCTGCTAAAGTCTCTCAGGGTTTTAGATGTGAAGAACACAGGACCTCATAAACATCCTGTGACTCACTGTTAACAAATAATCCACCTTATTCTGCCACACTCGCTTTCACAAGTTTGCTGATCATTTTTTGTAGCTACAGATGTGTATTGTTCATATCATATTTAGCTATGCTAATTTAGCATTCCAACGGTCTGTTTTATCATATGTACAGCATAGCTAACCAGCATTTACACAACACTAGAAATAGGAGCGCTGAGAAAGCTGCAGGTAGCTAGTTCGCTAGCTAACTTATACTCAACACCTTATGAAGAGGAGGAGCTGGGTCTGTGGTTCAAGGAGTTAAATTACAAAATCCAAATGTTCAGACGCTTGCTTCTATTATTTTGGGGAGGGAAAACTCTGTTATGAAGCTCAGAGGCTCTCTGAGAAGACATTAGCTGAATTTGTCTCATATCTGTCCACTGCCCAACTGTACAAATCATCATTAGACTGACAAACAGTAAATAAAGACACTAAGCATGACAGAATTTGTTTGTGGGGCTTCTCCTCCTTGTTGAGGCGTGACGGCGGGATTTTGCTCATTTGTGAGTCATTTTGACACCTTCCTCCTGCAGACCAAAAGGTCACCTGTTTGATAACACCCTGCAGTTGTGAGGGATGACTTGCAATAGACCTGTTTACCCTCCCCATTCAGCGCAGAGCCTGATCCCCACAGCGGACACTGAATCACTTCCAGTAATCTGAACATCAAGCTTTCATATAACATAAAGACTGTCACTTTTTTTGGAAAATTCATCCATATTTGGTCTGTTGCTTTCTAATAAAGTTAAATCAAGGTGGCATGAGCAAGACACAGTAAAACTAAAGTGTTTCAAATATAATAGAAAATACTCTTTAAAGATGCTGTATATGATTCTGGAGAACAGCTGTTAATGAGTGAACGTAACAGAAAAGCACCTCTTAATTTTGCCATCTCTACTTCACATATAATTCAACATTTGCAACATTGCATTGTGTTTTTTACACTGTTTTCTCCTTTCTCTCCCCTTCCTTTGTCATGAGCACATTAATCAATTCCCCCTGTTTCTGATTGGCTTGGATACTATTTTGTTTCTTCAAACCACATTGTTTTCCCTTTTTTCAGAGTCAGAATGAAGTCCTAAACAGATCAGATCTGAGATGTAGTTAATCCTGTGCAAGATTAAAATCACATACAGCACTTTTTTTTAATCCAGCATGAAAACACTCAATATATTATCTCATATATCACAAAAATTTAATTGGAGTAGATGAATTAAAGGTGGTGTAGCTGACATAATATTGTATGCTCCAATATATTGTCTGCCATTACAGCCATTAATAAATAGGGTTCGGGGATGATAATATTCAAAGTTAACATAAATGGTATAATTTTAGATGCATTCCATCCATCTCTCGGAATGATGTTTTACAGTCTACTAAAGAATGATGCTCAATCCTTCAGAATGTCCCTTTTTTGAAGGATTATTAAGGTGGTGTAAATCATTTTGCTGATGTGGAGAAAATACTGTGAGATGATCTTTATGAACTGCACTGATTCAGATGCACCTTGAGCGGCATAGTGTAAAGAATCCTGTTGATGACTTGAAACAGGTCCTGTCAGGAGTGATATATGAATGTGATGTATGTATATTTAACTCTGGAAAAACATTAAGTGAACGTATCAAATGTATTAGTTTCTCTGATTTTACTATTTATAGGTTTATGTTTTAGTTTATTCTATAAACTACTGACAACATTTCTTCTAAATACCAAGCGATATATAGCGATCATTGGTGATTAGATTGAAGTGTTATTAGCAGGGTAAATTATGGGGGAGTCATAGTATAGGGAAGGGGGGGGGGGTAATTGGTGTAGCTAAACTGGGGAGATAAATTGTGTAAAAGGGTTAGAATGAAAACAAGTGTATCTGAACATCTGGAGCTGAGGGCAAAATAAATGTGTAGAGAGTCTGAGAAGAACCAGAACTTTGCAGAAGAATGTTCTGAATTCAGTGTCGTATTTGCTTTGGAGAATTTCCCAAACTCTGTCCTAAACTTAATCTTACCTTAAAACAGCATAAAACACACAGTGTAACAGATTTACCAGCAAATAAAAAAGGACATTGTATTTTGTTCGTTCCACCTGTTTTTAAAAGACCTTTACTTACATGCCTATTTTGCTGCTTGCAGATGCAGATGTTCCTCTCTGCCGCTTCCAGTCTGGTTCCGCCCACTTTCCCCAAGTGATGCCTCACCCCAGTCCGGGCGTGGTCTGTGAGGATTCAGATATTACAAGACCTGAGGCATCAACAGGGCCAAAGACCGGAACGTATTCTATTTTATTCTAACTGTACAGTTGCCTCTAGATTTTTCTGGTATAACTAATGTTCAGGTTCTTGCAGATTAGCAACTTATCTTGGGAAACCTGGAAAAACCTGGAAATGTACGTACTAGGTTACCAGTTTTAGTTCTTAAAAAAGTGTAAAGTTGGGCCATAAAGCCTCTATGTAAATTTCCTAGCAAACAGAGAACGTTATAAGAATGTTTAGCAATGTTTAATGAAAGTTCCAGGAAGGTTAGCACATAACGGTACAGAGATAATGTTCTATTTTGAAAACATGTGACATAATAATGGTTTGCATCACAACAATATTGGAACATTTCTCACATAACGTTTCCAGCTAGATGAAAAGTAACATTATGGAAATAATAAAAGTTACATTCCCAAAACTAAAAATGAATACATTCACACAAGTGGCAGTGATGTTACCAGAAAGTTTCAAAATAACCCTGAAATAAAAATGAAATAAAATGAAAAAAAGTAAATAAAAATGTCTGTAACACTTTGTTTGGATGGTCCATTATAGATACCTCATAGATGCTAAACATTCAAATTGCATTTAATTGAATGTCTATTAAGTACATGATGAATATAAATTATTCTTTATAAAAACCTAATCCTAAGTCTAACTAGCCATGAATCAACTCTAAAACCGGACCATAACCCAAATATTAGCCCTAACCTTTCATCTTACCCTGATTCAAACCCTAATATTTTAAGATTTGAGTTCAGATTAGAGTTGTTTGTAAAGTTAAATTGACAGGAGAATCATTTAATTCCATTTTACAGTCCATCCAAATACACTAACGTTCTAAGAACCTCCAGAAATTTTGACAGCTTGAATATTCTAAGAACATTAATTGTAATGTTTAAAAATGTTCTGCTCACCTGTTTGCCGGGTTATAATGAATAATCACTGATTTATTTGCAGTTCGTGGCAAAAGCTTACATGTGACTTAAGTAGCACCTATATAGTATAGTTATGGTTACAACAGCACCACTGAAGTACATTTATTATGTTTTAATGGAAGGCAAAAAATACTATTTAATTAATGTAATGGTGTAAAAAGTGGCAAAACTAAAGAAAACCTGTGATAAACCACATTCAGTAATCAGCCTTGGGCCCAAAAAGTTTCTAAAAAAAAGTTTCTGTAGTGTAACCTGACCCAGCCTGTGCATCTGTAGAAGAGCTTCATGTGAGGATTTATCACTGTTTAATACTATAATAGACTGTATTTATTTATTTCTTTTTTGTTTACTAAAAAATTCTTCTTGTGGGTGTAATCAAATGGCAAATCCTCACGGTTTAAAATGACTTTGATTAAAGGTTGATGTGCATAAACAAGTGTAACATGTTTTTTTTAATACATTCTAACACTGAAAATATAAGGTTTCATTAAAAGTTCAATTTCTAATAGAACCCTTAACCCTTTCAGATCCTGCATTTATTACAATGTACAAATTGTATATGTTTTATGTTTCGTAGCACAACACTAATTGAAACCTGTTGACGATCAGAAACAACCATGAACCAGCCAATGAAAAGTTTACAAGCCAATGAAAATGAACTCAGACTTTAGGGTGTAGGAGCTCTAGATCCAACAAGGCAAAGCATGGGCTCATTTTTTTCTAATTATATGTGATTTTTTTCATGTTGTTTAGAGATGGTTTGTGTATATCTGTTGTGTGCATTACAGACAGAAAACAGCATTCTTATAATTTTCTCTTACTGGAACTTAATTCAGGTCAGAAATGGTTAAATATTCCCGCCAATTATTATTTTCTGAACACCTGGATACATTACGCAGATTTTCGGCAATACTGTTTTGAAGGTGTACACATAAGTCAATATTTCCAGATTACACCTTCCGTCTTCATCGTCTTCATCGTCTTCATCGTCTTCATCTCTGCAGTTGTATTTCATGTGAGGCATTTTTTTCAGTATCTCTGCAGAATGGATGTGTTGAGTAAGATATGGTAGTGGAGGAGAAATTCCTTTCTTCATATTCATTTCTGCAGTGTCTCGCTGGATTAGTGAACATGGAGATCATATGATATATGACTTTGTACTACGAAACCCCAGGTTAGAAAAGGTAACAGCCTGAAATAACATACCATTAACACTCAGAAACATTCATTCTGCATTTAACTATTTAAAATATTACAACAGAAAGATGCATTTCTTAAATTAAATGTTCAAGTGTTCAATTAGACACTGATACACTCTTAAAAAATAAATACAAAAAAATGTTGTTTGGAACAGCACCAAAGACAGGACTAGCTTTGGTTCCTTTTGACCCATTTTCTGGATAAGAGGGTAGATATTTTAACATTAAAGAGAAATAACTGTAACCAAGGTTTAATAAAGCAATAAATCATAATAAAACAGAACATTTGCACTGTAAACATGTTAGTTGCCAGAGTTTCCTTCCAAATATTCACATATTAAATCTTAATTTATTTTTTGTTAAAGTTTGTTAAAGCTTTTTTTATTGATTTGACAATTAGAAATCTCTGCATTATAATAGATTATTAAAATTACATATACATCAACACTACAACGTTTTAACATGATTTATGGCATTAGTCCAAAAATGAATAGTTTAAGATTGATTTCTTGGCTGGCGTTGTTGCTGCTGACATAACTTTCTTTGTTGTAACTCAGCATTAAATTAAAAAGCTGGGTACATAATAACATTAATACACATAAATAATCTGGTTAGAATTCATGTGACATAAAACCATAAAGTCTTTACAAATAATCTCCAGATGAGCCCAACTGACCTGTGCTACAGTTTTTTCACTGGAAAGTTTCATCAGGATGGATGGAAGGGGTAATGTAGATCCTATGAGCTGGTTTAAAGGGAATTAATTGATGGGACAGATCTTGTGGCATATTAAATTGTTTATCTTTATTTATAAGGTGTGATTATGTAAATTACATGGTTTGTTGCTGTAATTTACCTCTTTGTCTCACTGAGTCTCACCTCCCGCTTCACTTCGCTCTGCAGAAAAAGAGCTGCAGATTTCTGTTCTCTGTTCAGATATTCGGTACCCCCCCCTCCCGACAGCCAATCCCCTCCCTGTCACTGAGAGGCGCAGAGCCAAGGTAAAGGTACAGACCCACATCCAGGGTTCTGCTCCGAGCGTATTTATGTTTACTCAGAGCTCTCATGCTTTAACACTTCATCAGATAACTCTTTAATGAGCCGCTGCTGTAAATATACGTGTGGAAACAGAGCGTGGAGGTTTCTGGTATTGTATGGATACATGATGTTCTTTCCAAGCTCTGAAATAGCAAACGTTTTTTTTTCTATTTTATCTTCTCAACTTTCATTATGCTGGCAGATGTGTACACGTGTTATTCTGCTGCCATATCAATGCAAATAAAGTACATTTTAATACACATTATTTGTCCATGTATCTTTATAGACACCTGGACATTTATCTGAAGAATCATCATTTAATCTTCTGCAGTGACAACAAACTGGATTAAGATGTTGGAAAGTTAATGTGAGGATCGCAGTCCTCAACAATAGCATTAGTGGGGTCAGGGAGTGTGTGTGTGTGTGTGTGTGTGGGGGGGGGGGGGGTCCGATAGGGTCCGATAACTGGGCTACAGTTGAGGTAGAGTGGGTCACACCGTTTCCGCATATGAGAGATATCCAGTTCTTCCAATCCATAGTTCAATAAGATGTTCCTCTTTTTGACAAGGTTTAGGAGTGTGCTTAAAGAAGTTTTTGACCATTCTTTAAGAAGTACATTTGTGAGGCCAGACACTGATGTTGGACGAGAAGGTCTGGTTCATCAGGTTCATCCCAATGGTGTTGTATAGAGTTGAGGTCAGGACAGAGTGTGCAGAGCGGTTCTTCCACACCCAAATCACCAGATCATCCATTCTTTACAGTGCTTGTTTTGTGCTCTGGTGAGTAGAAGTCATGTTGGAACAGGAAAGGGCCGTCCCAAACTGTTCCCGCAAAGTTAGGAGCATAATATTGTGCAGAATCTCTCGATTTGTTAAAACATTAATGATTACTTTCACTGAAGCTCAGCGGTCAAGAACAACCTCACACCATAATCCCTCCATAATCCCTCCTCCACCAAACTTTATACTCGGCACAATGCGGTCAGAAGTACCGCTAAACTCAGAAATGATTCCAGCGGCATATTTAGTGAAATATTTACTGTGAGGAAATTTCACACCTGGACTTGTTGCACAGGTGGCATCATATCACGGTTTCACACTGAAAACTGTGAAAGTGGTTCTTGGTTTTACACACCTGTGACCATAGAAGTAATTGTAACACCTGAATTTCAGTAAAGTTCTGTCAGTAAAGTGTATGATGAGGTCCAATGCTTAAATTAGAGCAGTGGCTCATAGAAATCAGATAATATAGTGCTTTTTAAATGTGACAATAACAATGTCATTATTTTATCTGGATGGTGTTACTGTCCTTCGTGTCCTCTGTTTCTGTTGCTTGCTGATTCAAATTTATTTCAGTTAGAAAAGTTACTCAACAATAAATCACATGATTATTAATTACAGTATTTATTATAATTCTGTAATATAATTATTTTCTGTAATTAATATAAAACTATTATTATTGATGAACTGTAATTAGAAAAGACGGGTTTGATCTGAGGATGCTGATGGTTTAAGTCAGTGGGGTTTCTCGTGACTGAGCTCAGGTCAGTTGCTGGGTGGTTTCACAGGGTGACGTGAGGCTAATCTCCTATAAGTGTTTGATGTTTCTGATCCTCTTTAGCCTCCCGATCAGAGACGGATCAAATTGACACACAGACTTAAAGAGATTCTGTGATTCTGTACTTAAAACACCCAGAACAGGATTTCCTCCTCTAAACACCGAACACACAGATATTAAACCAACGCCTGAATATAAATACTGCCCATATAGTGAAGAGTCTCTGAGCAATGTCTGTGTGTGTGTGAGCATGTGTGTGTGTGTGTGTATATTTAAGTGCTATCAATAAAATGTTAATAAAATAAAATAAAAGGCATTAAATAAAAAATTAAGCAAGATCAAGTTACCATACTGTTTGAGTCATCATCATCATCATCATCATCATCATCATCAGTCAGTTAATAAAGTAAACATAATGTAAAACTTAATGTTGCTTAATGGAATCTGAAATGATCCAAAGAGGACAAAGTTACAGGATTACATAATGTTTAAAGTATCTGATGAGGGATGATGTCAGCGAGTGAAATCAGTGGTGATCTGTTGATGTTGGACGACGGCCTGGTTAAAGTTTGTGTTTATCAGTATCACTATAAAGGTTATTGACCCGAACTGATACGCTAAAAAAATAAAAAAAATTCACAACATTTTATTTCCCCATCTCAGACGCGAGGATTTGAGTCTCAGTGTAAATAAACACTCTGAACTCAGATCAGCTGTAGCTTTAAAGTGATGATTGTTTGGTATTTATGAGCCCGAAGTGTGAAAACATTCCTCACACTATTACACCCCTTTCACCAGCCCAGACTAGTGATACAGGACAGGCCGGGTTCACAGATTCATCACCAGCTGTTTTTCTTTCAGAATTCGAGATTGATCAGACGAGGCTGCTGTTTTTCAGTCTTCAGTGTTCTGGATTTGCTCAGTGTAGCTTCAGCTCTCTGCTCTGCAGGTGTTTTTACCTTTTTTTATTTTACTGTGGCAAAAATCTTGCCAATGGCTGAATTTCAGCTACTTAGAACCAACTAAATAACTACTTTAGCATTTGCACAAGGAGGTAATTATCCTGCTAAAATTAAGATGAAAGTTTTGGCATTAGCTAGCTATGTTGCTAATCAGCTAGTTCTTTGAATCATATAAAAGGACTTTTTGAAATTTCTAAAAAAATCTCAATCTCTTTTACCACATTAGTGCAGATATTAAAAAACATGTTTATTTAATTAGAATGTTTTTTTGTCATGGCTTTTTTTGGACTTAAATAACACCAAACAGGAAGTGCTGTGATGTCACCTCCTGCTAATTTGGAGGACCTAAACAACACTATTATTACTGCCCTCCTTCCAAAAATACAGGGAAATACCAGCATTAAAACTTTTAAAT
Organism: Astyanax mexicanus; assembly: GCF_023375975.1. Lineage (NCBI taxonomy): Eukaryota > Metazoa > Chordata > Actinopteri > Characiformes > Acestrorhamphidae > Astyanax > Astyanax mexicanus. Next base: position 49,222,969 of record NC_064421.1, on the reverse strand, counting down.
TGTTTAACCCCTTATACTATAAAAATGTTTAATTAAGCCATTTCAAACTTAGAAATCTGTATGTATTTTTCTGGTGCATGGCTGTATTGGAGATACCTTCGCTTGGGTTTTTCAGGTTTTTATATAATTTTATATAATGTTTGGCTACCTGGTTACAGTGTTGTGGGTCATAAGAGCAAGTTACATTTTTCTTTATTGTAAAGTGTGATCTTTTCCATGGTAAATAGGCTGGCAGATGGGCAGCAGAGTGATTTCATTCTGTATATAGAAACAAAAATGCAAGCTAAACTCAACCAATCAAGTTTAATCGATAGCCAAACTGAGTAACAAACAATAACTGTAACAACAAAGAGGAAGAAAGAACACTGGATATCCTGTTCTTCACTCCTCTTTAAGTATGAACTGAACATTTTAAAGAGAAGGTAGCCTTGGTGTGGGAGTGAGGGATACACCAAGAACAGATCAGGAAGATGTTCTTTTTGTTTGATTTACTAATAAATGTTAAGTAAACTTTATCTTATTGATTGTGTGTTTTATTTTTTCAGTTGTGTAATACTATATAAACTTTAATTGAGTGCAAATTGTTTTCTCAGCTCTATTGAGTTTTTTTTAACGAGATCTTAATTTTGCTCCTACAGCTTGAAAAATATGATACACTTGGTTTTAAAGGACTGTTTAATATATTTACCACACTTTAGGCAGGACTGTTATCAGTGTGGAAATATGTGATCTTCTCCGGGGGAATATTTTCCCAGTGAGGTTTAACCACAGTATGTGTGTTTTTACTGTGAGCTGATTAAAATGTTGCTGAACTAATGTTTGCACAACTGCAATGATTTGGCTAAATCGCATCCATGTGATAAAAAAGTGTGTTCATGTTACAGTGCATTATCATCATCAGTACAGCAGTAATTTAAATAAATCCTGCCAGTATGAAATATAGATTCAATTCAGCTTATAAAATACAATAAGTGCACTGATATAAATGCTGTAAAATTAAGACCTGGAATCAAATCTTTTTGAAAAGTTTCCATTTTCTCTCTATTTATCTAGGCCAATTCAGCTGTATATCCCCCATCACTAGTGATGCCCCAACACCAGGGGGATGAAGACCAGCACACGCCTCGACGATACATGTGAAGTGAACTTTTTGAACTGCTGCTGATGCTGTAGCATTGCCGATTAGCATCACAGCACTAACGCTCGGAGAAAAGCATAGCAACTCGGTTCTGATACATCAGCTCACAGACGCAGCCTTGTGCTGATCCACATCACCCTAGGAGTGATGAGGGGAAAGAGAGAGCGCCATCTACTGTACCCACCCAGAGACAGCAAGATCAACTGTGCTCTCTCGGGGCTCCGGCAGCTGATGTCAAGCTTATTCAAAAAAAATTATTAAGAAAAATTTGCTCACCCCATTGAAGCAAATGTCTAGTTTTTGCCAATTGATTTTTTGTAGTGTGTCCTAAACCTTAAGAGGAGAGACATTACTGAGCTCTTTTACTTAGAAGACATTTGATCTCAGATTTATGTCTCTTCATCTTTCCATTTGATCTCATTGTTTTCTTGAAGAAACTACAGAGACTTTAATGAGATCTTTATTATGACATTTTTACTTTTTATAAATGTATTAACAAACAAGATCCTAATATCGGAATAAATTTGATCAGCTGTTATTTAAATTAATAATAAAAGCTGGTAAGCATTTTTGCAACAATGAGTGAGAAGCGCTGGTAGAGCCTTCGCTGGTAGAGCCTTCGCTGGCAGAGCCGTCGCTGGTAGAGCCGTCTCTCCAGAATGGAAATTTTACAAGAGAATAAATAAACCTGTAATGAGGTTTAATGCAAAAATTATTCCAAATCATTTTGACTGTTCCTTTTGGTCCTTTCATCATGACTCAACATAAAGAACTGCCGATTTTTTTTTATTAATTAGGTTAAATGTATGTACACTATACATCCATCCACATTTCTGAAACTCTGAAACTCTAAAACTGTTTGTATTTGCATGTATAACTTATTCAAACAGTTCTTAAATGTGTCCTGAACAGGACCTTATCACAGGACCTTATCACAGGACCTTATTACAGGACCTTATCACAGGACCTTATCACAGGACCGCTGGTCTTGGAAAGTGTGATTAGTGAAGGAGGTGAGTTTCCTCTCGGCTGGTCTGAGATCAGAGTGAAGAGCAGTAAGTGTTTACACTGATTTCTCTGCTTTATTTAGTGGAACACAGCTGCAGCTCGCTGGTCATATAGAGAGAATGATTTTAGAATTAAAGGTGAAATCCTCTTTAATAAATGAATCACTGCCCTTCAGGAGAGAGAAAGTCCTGAATAAACTCATAAACTCTATCAGGACACAGATCACACAGTAAACTTACATCCTGCACCAACACCCTCTAATAAATACAATCAGAGACCATTTCCTAGATTTCTGATAACAGTTCTGCAGATTAATCACTGGATTAATCACTGGATTAATCACTGGCTTCCTTTTTTATTTTTTTAAAAATCTATAATATCATAATGAATATAAATGTCACATTTTCCCATGATATGAACTGTACCATGACAAGGATACAAAATATTGAAACACCTATAGCCCCGTCCACAACACCAATTAAATGGCTTAAGACGTCCGAATACACTCAAATAACTTACACACTTCTACATACTGTTATAAGCTCATACATACAGTTATAAACACTGGTTTTAGAAGAAATGTTTTTTTACAAACTTTTTTAGGTTTTATGTGTGTATATGTTGTTAGGTTTATATGATGAAATGTGTTTTCATGTGTAGGTGTTACATTTATTCACATCATCTAATTGCTATCATTTACAAAGCATAATATATAATACTGAAATAAAAAGCGTCGTAATTAAAGTTATGATGAAACAGTACACTGAATTACTGTGTGCAGTTTGTAATGTGGGTAAAGTGTTTGTGGGTAATGGAGGGATGAAACTCGTCAGGTATCAGAGAGGTTTGATGTAACGGATGGAAATGAAAACGCAGGAAAATCCCAGGCTGATTCTGACCTGAGCTTCTATACAATCTAAATATGAATAAATAAATAAAAACTTTACGGCCTAGAAAACATCAGAAACACGGGGGAGGAAGCATGATGCAAATACAGACACACACACACACACACACACGCACACGCACACTCTAAACCTTAAATTCTTTACAGCACTGCCACAGTTCGTCACATCTGTGTGGACTAAACGTGAATTAAACATGGATCTGGCCTTTCATTAAACATCTTAGAACTGCCCCCTGCCCCCATCCTGTTTTTACCATACTGTTTACATTTTATTCCTGATCTTCCCGTCCTGATCACAGTAATCCACTTTAATTTCTCTTTCATCAGTCAACAGAACATTATTCTAAAAGGATTAAGGTTTATTAAGGTTATTTAATTATTTATTAAGGCTTATTAAGGTGATTCTGCGAAATGTGAAGTGAGCCTTTATGTCCCTCTTGGCCAGCAGTGTTTTACCTGGCAGCTCTCCCATAAATACCATTATTTCATACTCTTTATAATAAAATAATTAGTGCAGATTTTATCTGGGCTCCTGGAGGAATTTTGGATGGTTTATCTCCTCTGGGTAAAACCAGTTTACAAAGTCTATGACCTTTAAGAATGACTTTATTTGATCCTCCATCTTTCCAAACAGAAGAGAAGCATCTCAGACTCTTCTCTGTTTCTGACGCCACAGTGATTTAAAAACTTAATTTCTGTCCAGCAGAAGATCCAGATCTTTCAGAAACACTTACTTTACTTTTCCAGTTATCAAATACTTACTTAAACACATAATGCCTTACTTTGATTTATACGGCATTAGAGTCAATTTAATGTGGCACTGGTTTTACATTTATAATGAATAGACCAATAGAAATGCCCCAGTGATAATATATATATATATATATATATATATATATATATATCTTTATCTTCCTCTAAAGGTTTTTTTAAAGATCTGAAACATTATGTGACAAAACTGCAAAAAGTGCATAACAGTGTTCATATATAACATATTCTAAAGTTAGGCTTATTTAAAAAAGGCAGACTGTAATGAGAACTGTCACAAAATAAAGTTTATTATTTATTTGAACACATTTTCTACAATATTAGAATCAGACAAGCATTAACATGCAAAGACAACATGTGACTCTAAAACACTGCAATATATCGTCTATATTGAAAACTATATGATCTATTCCCAAATTATATCTTATTTCACAATTCATTATTTCACTACCATCAAACACGACCATTCACATTTTATATCCTACTGAGGGTCTCTGTTTTCTGACACAATACTGCCACCTGATGGTAAATAATAAAAATCAGAACTAATCCACATTATAAAGTTTCAGATTAATTATAAACACAGATTATTATTCTACTTATTGTCTGTATATATATTAATACATTCATTGCAGAATATTTACAGAAGCTTGTAAAAAAAAAAAAAAGAAACTTGTAAAAAAACAGTGTGGGTGTCCAGTATAATCGTGCAATATATTTTAATGTCAAACACATTTTTCATTCAATTTGTGCATTTCCTGCTTTGTTGAAATAAAAAAACAGTGAAATTATCAAGAATCCTCCTTTTTAAAGCAATAAAATGAGTGCAACCGCAAACAAGTTCTAATTATTACATTAAAACTCTGACTGATCATGAAATGTATTTTTTTGTATTTTAACAATTCCAATATCAAGCATTTAGGAAATATTCATCAAATGATCACAAATACCACTTTCATTAATACACGTATTTATGTATTAAATACATAATATCAGCATCAACCTCCTAAATACTTTATTTTTTTTTCACTTTCTTTACCTGCTGCCATAAAACCACCTTTTACTAACTAAAGCTTTCAAACATCATCACACTTTTAATAAAACATTCTTTACATATTGTGACCATTTCCTTTTGCAATAATTCAATTAATTAAACATGTAAACACTGAAGGCATGTATGTGGACAAGTATTTTGTTTTTTTTATCATTAAAGTAAATATAGAATAATTCATAGTAGATACAGAATTGTGCGTCATAAAAATTAAAAAAGGTCAATATATACAAAATGCAACTAAAGGTTAAGGAGCTAAGAACTAATACTCTAAAAAGAACCTCCCACTGTCGATCTTAGTGGTGGAAATCTCATGATTTGAGGGGTTTTCAGCCAATAAATCATATAATAATATAATAATAAACACTATAATGTGGAGATGATGCCCAGCAATGATCATCTAAAGCAGCTTCAGAATAAAAAATACCTTCAAGTTCTGAAAAGAGCAGGAAACAGAAATTCTGATCTGATCTGGAGACGAGTTAAAAACAGAAGCGCTGAACTCTGGGAGTTTATCTTCTAGCTCTGATCAGCAGATTAAAGTACATTAAGGCCATCAGCACACTGAAGGTCATTAAACTGATTAAAGAGCTCAGTATTCGGGACGATGTTTCAGATTAAGATGCTCTTATTTATAAACATAATAAAGATGATCTTTCAGCTTCAGAAGAAGTCATGAGCTGGAAACAAATAGGAAAAGAAAAGGTGATTATAGATCTGATTCTACAAGCTGTTTTATTTCACATACATTATTCTCAGACTCTCAGGCTCTTCTCTTACAGATAAACTGAATGTTTACGGTGGAGAATAAGCTAAAACCCGACCGTGTGGTTCATTCAGATCAGTCCCAGCAGAGCTTCAGCTGAATCATTAGATTAGATTATCAGCAGGTACTGGACTTTTATCGAGTTATAAAAAGTAAAAGATGAAGAGAGGTCAGTCTGGAGTCAGAACCCGTTTATTATCAGGGTCGTGTTCTGTGAGCCTCAGGAACCAGAGTGGTCGCTGCGCTCAGAGGACCCGAATACGCTGAGCTGAAGTTCTGCAGTCCAACAATCAGACACTTCCAGCTGTAGCGCAGAGCTTTACCCACATTCTAAGAAAAAACAGAGAAAAATCCAGTTACACACAATTTAATATCTGTTACAACCTGCTATAAAATGTATTATATTGGAATATTTTCTGTTAAATAAAGTGTGGAGAGTGCACTTTACGCAATAACAGTTCTGTTTCATATCCATATTCTTTATGTAATTTTAAACAATTTATGCAAACAGTCTAAGAGAATGCACACAAAAATATCTTGTAATAAGTGATTTTAAATACAGAACACACACACACACACATATATATATAGTAAAAGAAAAGTAAAGAAAAAGCTTCTTATCTCTGCAGTAAGTGTTTATTAGCTCAGTTAAACACTACATTAAAGCATTACAATAAATACAAACAGCAATTTTATAAAAAGCAGATCTTTTACAGCCCAATTTACCTTAAAACATCTCTCCTCCTCATCTGAGTTTAATAGAGTTATTTCTAGTTCTCATCATATTAATCAAATTGGTAAATTTGGTAAATGTGGTAAATCAGGTGAGCTGCTGACGGAACTGAACATGAGGAGCATCCAGGAGAAATCTGGAATTGCACTTTGTTCTTCAGCTCGGCTCACAGAATAAAACATATTTATAGTTAAAAATGAGAATTCCTTGTTATGTTTTACTGTATTTATGTTTATTTGCATCTGTTCAAATCATATGTGCTGATTTTTTCAGGTAAAAACACTTTTATATAATAATAATAATAATTATTATTATTATTATTATTATTATTATTATTATTATTATTATTTAATGTTCTGCACTGTAGATTAATACTAAACTCATCCAAAATATGAAGAAAAACATATAGAATTATTTAGTAAACAAAAGTAAACTTAGGTAGCTTGTTTAGATGATCAGTTCTGAACATCTCTGCTGGATTTTCTCAGTCAGTTTTATGAGGTAGAGTCTCCTGGAATTCAGGCTTTCAGTTAACAGCTGTGCTGAACTCATCAAGAGTTAATTACTTGAATTTCTTGTCTCTTAATATAAAGTGTTTGAGAGCATCAGTTAAAGTAAAGTAGTGAAGAGGTAGAGTTACAGGTATACAGTGGATAGTGAATATTTGAGTAATGTTCTAATCCAGATTATGACAAACAACAACTACTCAACTAAATAAAAAAATGAAGGTCAGTCAATCAGAAAAAAAGAATTTCAAGAACTTTAAAGGTATCCTTAAGTGCAGTCACTACAAAGACCATTAAAAAAGAGTTACCAGCCTCAGAAACCACAAGTTAACAAACAGCTCAAACTGTATTTTAGTTTGTTTAACACTGTTTTTAAGTTACTACATGATTCATTATGTGTTCCTTCATAATCTGATAGATCACTTTACTATTCATTTACATTAATTTTGAAAGGTAATGTACATTGTGCAGCCCTACTATAGAGTATCTTTATTAACTGCATAAGTACATTTAAGTGCACTAAACTACAAACACAATCTGCCCTCAAAATGTATAAATTAAGGTATATTTATCTCTCCAGAAAAAATGAGTATATGTACTTCTCTGTACTGAATAAAGCAAAAAAGCACTGGTGTTTTTAGCATGGGAGATTTTTGTTTCCTACTGAGAAAGTTTTATAACACACTGAGTAAAGGTCACCAGAACAGGGCTGAGGAGGTGCATAACTCAGAGGATTAGTCTAATGTGGAAATATCCACAGTAAAACTCTACCTAGACCCATACAAATATTAATTATACAATTTTAATACATGCAATTTCCTCAGGTCTGTGTAACTTTGTTTTTTTTTATGTACTATGGACATACGACCCATTCTTATATTGCAGATATATTTCACGTACGGACATTTTTAACTAATCAGTCAACTCTGTTTTCCGGCGTGTAGTTTCATTAGTTTATATCAAACGTAGTTAAGAGAGATGATCAAAACGTCTCCAAGATCTAATTTAATTTGTTCAATCAAAATAACTAAAACTGTAAATAAACAGAAGCGCTTTACTCACTAAAATAAACAGTTTTTAAATGAGAAATCTGTGTAGATTAACATTCAGCGCTCGTTTAACTTAAACTTAAAATGTTTTTATTTTTTATTTTAAGAATTAAAGTTTTGTTTATTTGAGTAAAATAAAAAATAATCCTCAGTCACACAGTGCCGGTGTTTTGCCGAGTTGTGCTACCCATCGATATGTGCTACTGAGCGGCTCTGCGCATGCGAAAACTCTCATTTTTTACAGTTTTCATGTGTTTTTTTTCTAGAGGTGGAATAAAGGAAAAATCCATCCCAGGGTTTTGTACCAACCGCCCGGCGGCACAGCAGCAGCTCTGCTCACCCAGTTCAGCGCAGGCAGTCAGTACAAAAACCTGATGTGGATTTTTACTTTCTTGACCTGGATTACCCACCTCTACTTATACTGCCTTAACTTTATTCTGATACAGCGATTTAGATGATTCAAAAATATTACCGAGACTTTTACCGCTAAAAACATGTTTTATTTTTTGTATTTTTCTATATTTTTAAATACAGCAGGGCAGCAGAACTCTGTTATACAGCGCTGGATAAGTGTAGTAAACTCTTGGGTCTAAAGGTGAGGAGAAACATACTTTCCTGAACTTCTTTAATTTCTGCCGCTGTTTCTTCTTCTCTCTCTGGGTCTCCGGGTCCGGGTCCGGGTCGGGGGTCCGGTCCTCCTGCAGGGGCTGGTACCGGTCGGGCAGCAGAGCTATATGAACCAGTTTAGATGATTTTTTGTATTTTTTGGAGGATCTGTTTTCTCTCAGACTGTTATTACTGCACTCCGCTCTCTGATCACTCCTTCTCTCACTCCTCTGATCACTCCTCTCACTCTCCTCCTCACTCTCTATAATCTGGGTCTGGTCCTCCTGGTTTCTGGATCTCCTGGATCTGCGGAGCTTCGTCTCGCGGGTCATTCTGTACCTGTTTCTCTCTGAGCGGCAGGTGAGAAGTTGTTCGCGGCTCAGCGCGCGCGCATGCGCAGTACAGGGCTGGAGTTTCTGCTGAGAGAAACTTGTAAAAAAGTTGTAAAAAGTCTGATTTCTGTTTTTATTCTGTTTTATAGAGAGCACATTTAGGGAGCCTCCTAACATTTTCTACCTTTAATTTTCTGAAGTTATTTAGTATTTGTACTTTTATTACTTTTCACCCCTGTACACACTAATACATCTAAAAAACATTAGAATTTCATTGAAAAGTTAGTTTATTTCAGTAATTCAGTTGAAAATGTGAAACGCATATATTATATACATGTATTAAACACAGACTGATCTATTTTAAGTGTTTATTTATTTTATTGTTGATTATTGATTATGGCTTACAGCCAATGAAAACCCAAAAATCAGTGTCTCAGAAAATTAAAATATTATATATTCAATTGGTACTAATTGGTACTTGTGTCAGTGTGGGCAGTGTGCCAAGTCCTACTGGAAAATGAAATCCACATCTCCACATCAAGTTGTTTTCAGCAGAGGGAAGCATGAAGTGCTGTAAGATTTTGTGGAAAAACAAAACTGCACTGACTTTAGACTTGATCATAAAACACAGTGGATCAACACCAGCAGATGATATGTCTCTCTAAACCATCACTGATTGGAAACTTTACTTTTAGCATTAGTTTTTAGTTAATTTGTTGTCCTTAAAAGAAAACATGGCATTTTGTACCATTTGTGGTTATTGACTGAACCTGAGGAGATTAAATGACAAAAATAAAAGTAAAAAAAAGCCGTGTTCTAAAACTATTAGCTCCACCTGCGCACCTAAAATCTGATGTAACATAACGGTCAATTAGCAAAAACTGTGGCCAGGTAACTAGTGCGCACCAGTCTTATATAGCGTGTTGTGTAGAGTGACCTCAGCTGTACTACATTTATTGTTTTTAACCCTCTTTAAAAATGCATTGTTGTTTGGTAGAGTTATTACTTGGGGTTAATTTTTTTTTTTTACTGCAATTAACTTTGTATGGAGTTTAGAGTCTGGAGGTGAATGGTACACACATATTCTACTACACACATTATTTTATATTTTTGAAATGTGAAGAAATATGTTTTGTAAAATGAGACGGTTTGTAGGTATTAAATCATTAACAGACTTCTGTCAGCCAGAGAGGAAGGGGGTAAAAACTACCATCATAATATTTACTCAATAGTTTAGAAATGGTTCTGAGGGGTTTTCTGGGACAGAACTCCACTGATGTGCACTAAACTCACTGAATATAATTATATTTTGCTTTAAAAAGACTAATCATACTGACTAATGTTTATACAGATCTGATGAGGAAGTAAAAAGATTAGGAGAAAAGTTAGAAGAAGTTTAGAGGAGCAGACTGAGACAGCTGACCGGTTTTACATCAGGTTAAATGAAGTCCAGAGAGATTACAGGAGATAACAGTACAGAACTGCACGTAATGTTAATGCTAAGGTGCTTAATCACTTTTTATTACTGAACAAAGTTTGCATCCAGTCAGAGTTAACTTGGTCAAAGTTCATCCTGTTTGTGCAGGACAGTCAGATTCAGTGTGTTTGTGAAACAGGGTGGAGTTTAATCCAGAGCAGAATGAGACCAAATGCTGGATTTAATTTAATCTGTATTATTTATATTATATTATTCCGTTACACTGAATGTATTTCAGATAAAACAGGCTTTAGGGTAAATCACAGGTTATATATTGGGTAAAATTACAGGTTATATATTAGGTTATATCACAGGCGTGATCAAAACACTGGCGTCACTGTGCTGCTTTTAACCCGGTTTTGCTGCATCTAAACACGGTTTAGAAATCCCTAAAGTATACTTGATTATGAGGATCAGTGAGTGACGACCTGTTTACTGAACAAACATCCACTTTTTAGAATAACCGTGAGCATTATGTACAGCCCTGAGCCCCACAAACCAAAACACCAAACCAAAACACCAAACTAAAACACCAAACCAAAACACTTTTTTGTATCAGCTGTTATTAATGATGTTTAATTAGAGAAACACTTTAATAACTGATCAGTTATTATACAGTGTAATAATATAAATGTTGGGTGAATTCTGGGTAAAGGAGTGATGAGGATGAGGAAGCTGGATTTGACCCATAATTCACTATAACTCCACCTCTTTCCCCCCAGTTAGAAAACACATGAATTTCTATATTTAAAATTTAATATCACTGTCACTTAAAAACCTCAAATCTCAAAATGTAAATCTGGAAGGTGTTCTTGAAACTGTATCATAATTTCATGATGAATAGGCCAATAGAAATGCTCCATGATGAAGAAATCAATTTTTCTTTGATTTCTCTTATAATAGTGTTAAATTTATTTTTAATTTGTAAAATTTTTGTACAAAAATGCAGTTAAATACAATAAAGGGCATTTTTGTAAACTTAAAACCAAATGACCTACTTTATTTATATATCCTAATTTTTTTTATCTTTATCCCACCAGAAACGCTGCACTTTAGCCCAATAAACAAAATTTAATTTGTGTTTGAATTTATGTATAAAAGATAAATACAGTTGTACATTAATTATATTTAAGGTATTGGATCACATTCTGAACAGGGAGAGGAATGGTCACACTTTGATCATAATTTATTCAATAATTAATTTCATGTATCTGATTGATTGACTGTATTTTACTCTCAATTTAATTCTGATATAAAAAATTGAGTGTATTAACATTCCTTCAATAATCTCATTATAATCAGGTTTCTGCAGCTGTCTGATTATTTAAATGGTCATGTGAACAGAATAAATCTAGTCTCAGTAATTGGATTTCTCATGAATATTCTTGCTCTAAATTCTCAATACTCTTTCAGTTTTCATTAAAAATATCAAAGGTCCCATTTTATAATAAGTGTCTTTAATAACTGTGTAATTACACATTATCCATGCATGTAATTACAGTGTAATAACAGTGTAACTACAGAAAAAACACATTGGTACAGATTTATTACAGTGGTACAGCTTATGTAATTGCATGTGTGTGTTTCAATGTCAATTTTGACTTGTGTGTAATAGAGCGAGTGTAATTTCATGTTATATTGTGGGATTTTATGTATAAAAGTGTGTGTAGAATAAATTGTGTGAACATTTATATTTCTCTAAGAGCTTTTATGTAGCAGGTAATTAGGGTTGTGATTGTTCTGAATATTAAATACTTTATACACAAGTGAAATTACATAACATGTACCAATGTAATTAAATGTTAAAAATGAATATTTTACCAGTAGTTACACAGTTATTAAAGACATGTATTATAAAGGAGATATATTTCTGTATTTACAGAAACAGAGAGAATTCTGTATTTAATAGTGAAAAAGGTCCATGTTTACAAAAATTCAGGACAGTAAATTTGTGGTTTTGGTCGAACTCTGCTGTTAGATTTTTATTATTTTTGATTACTATTTGCCTGTTAAATATAAAAATCTGATTATTTCTTAACTAATGTAAACCCAGAGAGTTTTCCTGTTGTCTGTGTACTCAGGCGATAATACCCCAGATCAGATTAATAGCAAAATCTGAAATTATATTGTTATCAGATTATTATGTAAATGCACTTATTGTCTAAATAAAGCAGTTTATTTTGGTTTCTGGTGTTTAGCTTCTTAAATTTAGTATAAAATAAAATTTTTCTAAATGTAAATCTGTCTTTCTGAATGATATTGATTTCAAATAAATCAGACCTGTTGCTTCACCAGACGAGCCTCGATCAATCAGCTGTGATTGGAAATTGGGTAAAATCCTTTTTTCTTTAGCAAACATTCATTCAAAGTAGATTTAAACAACTGGGATTTCTCTGATAGAGGCGTCCTGGATATTAGTTATGAGTTTTATCGTATTCTAAACAGATTTAAACCCCCGTAAACATCGTCACCCCTCCGCCCCAAATTTCATTAATTAAATTTCATTATTTCGCTGAAATATCACAGGAAAAGAATTTGATCAGGTCGACTGAAAGTGATATACAGTATATTAAAACCATTACAGTAATGTACGGTTCTTTAAAATAATGAGTTTTATAGTATTTTACTGAATATTTCATGCTGATAAACAGGCGTCAGTCCTGAGTTCTCTGGACTTTGGTTGCTGAAGGACTTTGGAAAGCTGTAGATAACGTTCTGCTGCTGCGATGTGATTGGAGGAGGATGATCAGGGTGGAGGATCTTTATAAAAGCTCAGGTAGATCTGTCTGAAATTCAGTTTAGTGGGAATTTGTTACAAAACCGGAAGAAGAGGAACTACTGGAGCTTTGTTGGAGCCCATCATGGGGGACATCAAGCTCTGCCTCTTCCTTCTCCTCAGTGCTTACGCTCTCGCGGGTAAGATCTTCATCTTATTTAATATAATCTTAAATAAGGATTTTTATGTATTGGTGATTTTAATGCTAGTAATAAATAAGGTTAGTTTTAATTCTCTTTTAAAAAAACATTATTTTAACTGATGCAATAAAAAATTACATTTTAAAGGTCTAAAGAATCTGAGCTATTTATCACGACAAATAAAGGCAATTTAACAATACAATGTATTTATCACATTCTTTAAAACTATCCCATACTGAGGACACATTTATTTTTTTTAATAGGCTGATAATATTTATGATATACTCAACAAATATAACAAAATGTATTTAACAATAAAATATTATCTTATTACCTTCCTCTGTTCCTCACACTCACTCATCTTTACTACAAACAGGGTTTACTTTAAACCAAAAATCCATTACATCAGAGCACCATTTAAAACACCTTTACTTTTCATTTTTAGAGTGTGGTTTGGGTTGTATTTTCTCTTTTGTATTTTTGTTTCTGCTTCTGTTTAATTTTTTTGTATGTTATGTATATGTATTTATTAATCCAATTTTTCTTAACAAATAATTTAAGTTGTTTTATATCGGTGCATCACTAAATTATATATATATATATATACATCAGTCAAAAAGTAATGTATTTTTAGTATTGTAGATTAATATTGAAGTGTTAAATAAGCCAAACTATGTTTTATACTTTAGATTATTTAGAGTAGCTCATTTTGCTTTGATGTCTGACAACTCCGCCCACTCTTGGCTGATTTTCTCAGTCTTTATGAGGAAGAACCTGTTTTTTTTCTCCAACTGTTTTAAAAAGGTTCTAGGTTTGAACTTCTGCTTTTTCTTCACTCTGAGCTTCAACTCGTCCCAAACATCTGGGTTGAGCTTTTTTTTTTTTTTTTTGTCTAAAACCGAACTGCATATGTGTTCCTTTATAGTTTTTAATTCTTTATTATTAATCAATGTAGTAAATTATACAAATAAAGAAGAATATATTAATAAGGTGTGTCCAAACTTTTGACTGATACTGTATATATACGGGTAAAGTCAAACTAATTTTTACCAAACAAGGTTATATAAGGTATATAAGGTAATATATATATATATATATATATATATTTTTTTTTTTATGTTCAGACGTTTTGATTTGAATATAATCTGGCATGTTTTTGTGAATGAACAGATTTCTGAATTTGGGTGTTTTGAACATAAAGAAAGTAATGTTTTCTGGTTTATCCGTTAGATACGAGCGTTGAAGTCACTGATGAAGATTCACAGCCATCACTATGCCCACGTAAGTTTATAATTAATCTGTATTTATTATGTTTCTGAAGGGTGGAGATTAATATAAGATTCAGTGCAGGACTAGACTTTAATCCCAGGCAGACGGCTGTTTGTGTGAGAGCGGTGTTATCTGTAGCTGATCAGACTCAGGTAATTAGCCTGTATTGATCTATTGGTATCAGTCTTAAAGATAGGAGCTCTGAACCTTGGTCCTGCTGTTTATGAGGCAACAGTATTGATGGATCTGTTGACTCACTCCGTCAGCGACGGGTCCAAAAGTCTATGGTTCAGGTGATGATTTGGAACCATTTATGAAATGAGGTCAAAAACATCTCATAAACCTGATATGAAGATATGAAACTACAGACTGTAGAATTAAATACAGATTTATATGCAGATTTGTGTGCTATAAAACAATTTCTATAATGCTTTAATATTTTATATCTGATTAATTTGTCACTGTTTTTCCTTCTTGATGTTTAGTGGAATCGAGATACAAGAACTTCAGAAAATATACTTACGACTACACAGCTGAGAGCACCAATGGAGTGTCCGGCACGGCTAACATCAAAAACGGACCAAGAATTACCTGCAAGGTATGAGAAGAATTACAGAGTTTGTGGATTTTTTAAAGTTTTTTTTACAGCAGCAGAAGTTTAGATTTGATGTTTTTTTGTGTTTAGATACAGTAATGCATTACAATATTTAAAATATATTATTAATATACTGCTGGAAGCAAAAATCTGAATAATCTAATCCATCAGGAATGTTCCTAATGTTCCTAAATCTTCCATCTGTCTGTATCCATATGCAGGTGGAGCTGGAGGTTCCTCAGACGTGCAGCTTCGTCCTCCGTACTGCTGACTGTGCCCTGAGTGAAGTGGCGCTCATCAGTGCTCAGGGTCAGCCCGTCTACAAACCAGTGGCTGGATCTGACCTGTTCCAGGCAGCCATGGAGAAGTGAGTACTATTCTGAGGCTGGTAACTTTGATGAACTTTGTTTTTCCTTTCCTGGAGCAGTTCTGATGAGTGCCAGTTTCATCATTTTAACATTTTTGATGGTATTTGCAGTGACTGCACTTGATGATACTTCTTAAAATGCTTCTTTTCTGATTTACTGACCTTCATTTCTTCTTAAAGTATTTTTTTTTATTTAGTTGAGTAGTTGTTGTTTCTCATAACCTGGATTCGAACATTACTCAAATATTCACTATTCACTGTATACCTGTAACTCTACCTCTTCACTACTTTACTTTAACTGATGCTCTCAAACACTTTATTAAGAGACAAGAAATTCAAGTAATTAACTCTTGATGAGTTCAGCACAGCTGTTAACTGAAAGGACAGCATAAATCAATCTAATACTTTTAATGTTATCACAATACTGTATTTGAAGTACTGACAGATTGTGAAAGTATTTTGCTTAAAACTTGTAATTTTTACACAGGAACCCTCTGAATTTCGTGGTGGAGCAGGTGACAGAAGTTTCTGTCTTTCCTAAAGAGGATGAGCCTGAAAACATTCTGAACATCAAGAGAGGAATCATCTCTGCTCTGCTGTCTCCTGTCATGGAGGAGGAGCACAATAAGAAAATGGTATGATTGTTTATAATAAAGAAGAATTTATATTTATTTATATGTGATATTTCTGTTTCGTATTATTAATAAACCCATGTTTTTTTATTTTAAAGCCTACTATTCACGGCCTGTGCAGCTCTGAACTCACTGTAAACTCGAGGAAAGATATCGATGTTGACGTGACGGTGGAGAGAGATCTGTCCCAGTGCAGCAACTTCTCTCCTCAGAACCTCCCGACCAGCCCGCTGTCCCTCACGCCGGGCCTGGTACTGAGCTCCTCTCAATCAGAATAGTTCATTTATATATTTATTTCAGACCTGAGTTCTGGAGTATGGGATTAAATAATCGTAAGGACTAATAAATAATAAAGATGTTTCTTCTTCTCAGAATGGACTCGTTTCTAAGCTCATCAGCAGCAGCCAGACCTGCAACTATCAGTTCGATAACAGAAAGAAACACATGACTGAAACTCAGTGCCGAGAGAAACACGTCTTCATCCCCTTCTCTCACGAGTGAGTAACTCTAATACTTTCACAAGAAAACATGAAAACTTCTCGTTTATAAGTTAAAATAAGATTTTATCCCAGGTTATTCTGATACAATATAAATTAAACCAATTAAACCAGAAATAGGAAAAAACAAATACGTACAAATATGTTTTTTAAGAGTATGTTATTACTATTGCATTTTGTCTGCATATCAAAATATGATGATAAATATTGTGTATCATAAAAATGCCTTTAAATATTAGAATGCAGTATTTTTACCATATGAATCAGCTCTACTGTAGGACAGCAATAAAGAATATCTAATAAATCTAATAACCGTTTGATATCCTTTCTAATGAAGTGTCTAATTCAGAATAGAAACTTCAGACTGACTCGTGTTTTCTCTCTCAGGGATCAGTACGGCATCGTCTCTGAGGTAAAACAGAGTCTCGTCCTCCAGGAATCATCAAAGATCAACAACAGATATTTCAGCAATGAAGGTGCGAATCCTCCAATACCAAACAAACAGAAAAACCCAGTCTGAGTATTAACACAGAATAAACACAGAATAAATACAGAATAAACACAGAATAAACACAGAATAAACACAGAATAAATACAGAATAAATACAGAATAAACACAGAATAAATACAGAATAAACACAGAATAAATACAGAATAAATACAGAATAAACACAGAATAAATACAGAATAAACACAGAATAAACACAGAATAAATACAGAATAAACACAGAATAAATACAGAATAAATACAGAATAAACACAGAATAAACACAGAATAAATACAGAATAAACACAGAATAAACACAGAATAAATACAGAATAAATACAGAATAAACACAGAATAAACACAGAATAAACACAGAATAAACACAGAATAAACACAGAATAAACACAGAATAAACACAGAATAAATACAGAATAAATACAGAATAAACACAGAATAAATACAGAATAAACACAGAATAAATACAGAATAAACACAGAATAAACACAGAATAAACACAGTGTAATAATCTAATATCTGCTGTATCCCTCTGTAAACAGGATCACTGCACAGAAAGCTCTTCCCAGAGGAAGTGGAGGAGAAGCTGTTCAGTCAGAATAAAGAGGACGTCCTGAGCTCCATGCAGACCCTCTCTGATCTGTCCCGGTTGGGGAGGAATCAGGAAAGAGCTCGTCTGTTTCAGAAACTGGTCTCTCAGGTCCGCGGGATGAAGAACGAGACGTTATCCTCGGCGGTGGAGGAGATGGCGAGGATCTCCGGGTGGTTGAGCTGGCAGGTTCTGCTGCAGTGTGGAAGCAGTGAGTGCAGCAGTGCTGCTCTGCAGATCCTCAGAGGTCTGGAGGGGTCCGGCGGGGAGGTGGACGCTGTGGTATACACTCTGGCGCTCCTGTCCCGTCCCGACCCACAGCGTCTCAGAGACATACTCACCACCGCCCAGACCCGTCCCACCAAAACCGTCCTGTACGCCCTCGCTAACACCGTCAAAAAGTGAGTGATTTTTAAATGTTCTATTTTTATTTTTACTCTTCTGAGTTTATTTAGATCCGTATTCAATAAATATATCATTTTATAGTCATATAATACAGTCTGCTGTAAATTAAATATATTTTAATATTAATACTAATAATTAATATATTTTTTTTGCTGTTAACTTATTAGTACCAGCTCCTTTATAAAGGGTTTAATAATAGATAAAATAAAATAAAATAAAATAAGTTATAAACCATTAATAAACAGTTACAACACATGAATAGGAAGTGTAATAATGGCCTGTTGTTTACCAAATAATGAATCTACATTCGTTTATACTATTAAACCTTAGATCTTACTAGATTCTTATCTTACTTAGTTTTTTTCATCAGTCAGCATTAACATTTCTATTAATAACTTTTTTACTCATTTAACTCTAATAACATATTAAACAACAAAACTTTCTATGACTTTCTATATCATTTTATTACTTATGTTAGAAAAATATTAATTTTATATTATATTATATTAACTTTCTGTTTGTATGTTGTAAGTGAAGCTTATTAATATTTTAAAATATTCACAACTTATTTATAACCATTAATAAACTCTTTTATAAACTATTTGTAAATCCTTTATAAAGGAGCCTTATTTTAAAGTGGTACCAACTTATTTCTTGCTGTCAGGTTATACAAGCTATTAAAAAAAAGAATTAAGACAAAACATATTTAAAAATATACTGATATTTACATAATTATAAATAGTGCAGGACACTATTAATAAAAATAAATAATTAATTCATAAATACAAATATTAATAATAATAATTTAGAAATAATTTAGCAATTCATTGCATAATAATATTAAAAACAAATAAAACTGCACTTAAATATATTGGGCAATTGGCATTTGGCAATAGTTATTAAATAATTAAAAACATAAAACAAGATAATGGGAATAATATGAAACTCATTTACATCACATTTTGGCTGTTCTTTATCGTCCTTATTAGTTTTTCTTTATAATTTGAAAAAATGTATTTTAAGCATCTTTATTATTTAGAGTTGAGGTATAATTATCCTACATTTAAATGTTTAATCTGTGTTAGATATTAAAATAATGTTTTATATATATATGTGTGTGAAATATGAAATATGTGTGTTTGTTTTCTACAGGTTTCCACTGAAAGATGCTCAGATGATCCCTGAGGTGAGAGAAGTGGCAGAATTCATGGAGTTCCTGCTGGGAGATTGTTCAGGAGACCAGGACCAAACCTTCCTCACACTGAGGGTACTGATAATAAATATCAATCATATCAATAAATATCAAATATCAATAAAATCATATAAAATCAAATAAAATTCTCATTATTACTAAATACTATTAGTTATTTAATGGTTAATATTGTAATATTGTCAGGTTATTGGTGTGATGGGAAAATATATGGAAGGCTTCCCCTCTCTGAAATCCTCCCTCCTGAGATGCATCCGTCAGAGTGACGCTTCACTGTCTGTTCAGAAGTCGGCCGTTCAGAGCTTCAGACTGATGGAGATCGATCCGGACGTAAGAAAAACTCTAATGCAATTTTACTTTTTCAACAATATGATTTCTTTAACCAGGTATTTTATCAGATTATAACAGTGTTATTATGATTTACTGTATCTGGTGTTTCTGGTGATTTAGAGTTTGTTTATTGTGTTGATTTCAGGTCTCCAGAGCTCTGATGGATCAGTATCAGGATGCAGAAGCTCCTGCTGAGAAACGCATTGCTGCTTATTTGATGCTGATGAGGAACCCTGAGCTCGTACACGAGGTGCTGAAGACCCTGAGAGACGAGTCGAATCTGCAGGTCAAGAGCTTCGTTATCTCCCACATCAGCAACCTCATGGACCTCACTGACCCTGATCTCCAGACGTACGTTTCACAGGTTTATTAGTTATATATAAAGAAGTCTTTTAGCCAAAAATTTTAGCCAAATTTATGGCATACAAAAAAAATGTTCTAAACATGTTTCATGTGAAATATCTTACATTTAATCTCTAACAGAATAAAGGACTACATCACGAGAGCCCTGGAGAACGACGAGAACCTCTCTGCTGCAGATTTCACCAAGTTTTCCCGTAATTACAAGGTGGCGGTGCCGCGGGCCGGATCTGTACAGAGCAATGTGATTTTTGACTCGGTTAATTTCATGCCCAGAGAAGTCATGTTAGCCACCACTCTTGATGCCTTCAGCGCAGAGATACTCGAGGTAAAAATCAGATAAATTAATTAAGTCTGTTTCTCTTTTTTCTCTTAAATGATCTTACTTACAGAACTTCATCATTTCTTTTGTAGATCGGTCTGGAGGGTGAAGGTTTGGAGCCAACTATTGATGCCCTGTTTGGAGAGAACGGTTTCTTCCCTGATGTTATCTCCAGAGCTTTATACTGGGCCAATGATAAGGTGCCGCACCAAGCAAAGCAGGTTCTGGAAAAATGGACCGGCCCTTTAAAAGACAACAGGATGAAGAGAGAGGTAATATAATTTATACTGTCATATTAAATAAAATGATCAGTGTGTTTTCACAACTTGTCTTTACTTTTATTACAGTTTTATGACTGAAATATTATACAGTATAGAATTAAAAGTTGTGAACTCTTTAGAATGTTCTATATTTCTGCACAGCACACAAGTTTTACCTCTGAATTTGTAGAAATGTAAACTAATTCTAAATAGTTCACAAATCTTCAAACACCACACTCAGTTTATGGAGACAAAATTGTATTTATATAAAATTTAACAGAAATTTATTTACAGAACAATATCTCTACAGGTCTCCCAAAACATATTTAACCAGATAAAGGAGAACTTTGGGAAGTTTGGCGACGCCCTCAAAAACCTTGAAGAAAACAAAGATGCGCCCAAAGCCATGGCCTACCTCCGCTTTATGGGAACAGAACTGGGTTATATGAAGACCAGTGAACTCAATGGCATGATTGAAAATATCATCAAATACGCTGAGCTGTTCTTCAGCACCGTGCCCAAAGAGGTACATATTAATATTCACATTATAAATGTTGTAATTCTGATCTGTGAATTTACATTATTACTATTTTCTCATGTACTGTACGTCTCATCTAAAATATAACTTCTTCTGTCTGCAGGTCTTCAGGAAAGTGTCATCTGGAACCGATAATGAGCTTTTTGCTCACTACATGTTCCTGGACAAAGCCTTCACACTTCCCACTGGTGCCGGTCTCCCTCTGAAACTCTCAATGGCTGGAGTTTTTGCCCCTGGTGCTTCAGGAGGACTGACATTTGACCGTAGCATGGTAAGATTGCTTAAAATACAATACAGTGCTATTTTTAAATATTTGATTTTAGGAATTGTATTAATCTTGCACCTGGTATAATGTAATAGCTCACTGCTACAGGCATGTGTGTAAATGTGTGTGGTTACTGCACGTATGGGTTAAAGGCAGAGGTCAAATTCTATCTGTGCTCATCACAAGTGTGGTGATTAAGGATGTCTTGTCTTGTCATGTCTTGTCTGGTCTTGTATCACAGTTCTCCTCAGTTTTATTGGTGAAGTTTCTGTTTTGATTTCTGTTTTCAGCAACAGCTCACATTCAGACCGTCAGCCGGAGTGGAGTTTGTGACTCAGATGGGCGTCTTCCTCCCCGAGTTTGTTGATGCTGGAATTCAGATGCACACGAACATTTATCACGAGAGCGGCCTGAACGCTAAAGTCACAGTTACAGGAACCCAGGTCCAGCTTTCCATCCCAACACCTGAGAGGAACACCCAGCTGATCAGCGTCAGGTAAGATAGTCTCGGTACAGGAAGACTTATGATGGTCTGAAAAAGGGGAATATTTTAATGCTGTTTGAACAAATCCTTGTATCTCTACTATGGTTCATTTATAGACAAAAGACAATTTTTTTTTAACTTGTAGTAGAAGTTAATGTAACTCGATATATAGGCCAGCCTCACATCGGCTTAAACTATTAATACAGTCTTGACAGTCAGTTATATTATGGGTTTTGTTAGTATAGTTCTTGTGGTCTATATCTGTTCTTATTCATAAAATATTGATCTAAAAACATACACAACATTGTGTGACATCACAACTTGCAATGCTTGCATTTAGTAAAATAACATAACTGATGTTTTTGAAAGCCAGAAACAGAATTATGGTTAATATGAATAAAGGATAATTATTTAAAATGAGATGTTTAGAATTCCTTGGACCTTTTTAGGGCTGATGAATGTCTTATAGATTGATAAAAAGAAATTCAATAAAGTCTTTCATGTTTAATGTTTTTACTGAGTAAAACTGAATTTAATATAATAGTAAAACAGTGCTTTAAAAGTTTATGGAATATTTGATGTAAAATTCATTCTGTTTTTTTTATAAACAGCAATGAGCTGCTCTCCCTGACGTCCACTATGACGAGGAAAGTGTCTCCTATTGTGGAGGACAGGACTGATGCTACAGAGTGTAATCCCTTCTTCCCTGGACTGAAGTACTGCACTATAATCCGCTATTCAAACGCCAGCTCAACCAACAGCGCCCCCTACTTTCCCCTCACTGGAGAAACTCGGTAAGCAGGTTAAAATATAGTCAGACTATTAGAGATGCAGTAGAGCAGCAGATAATGAGGTTTTAGTCTTTTTAGACTGGTATAATCCTAGAATCTGATTAGAAACTGATTAGAGTGTTTGATCGGATATTGATAAGTTTAAAGGTCTTTTCTAGTTGTGTGTATTAATTTCACAGTATTATTGTTTTATAACTCCTTTTAACTAATCTGAATTTTTACCAGGTTTGCTGTGGAGCTTCAGCCCACTGGAGACGTGACGGAATACACAGCGACTCTGGCCTATGAGCTCCTGAGAGAGGGAAAGGAGGGACGTCATAAAGTCGATTCTCTGATGTTTTCTCTGAAGGCAGAAGGTAATTTATACAGAAAATAATGTACATATCTGTCCGGTCTTTTACATGAATTTGTATTTCCTCCACACTGGAGATATCATTATAGCACTTGCTCTTTTTTAGGTCCCACACCCACAACGGCTACAACAGCTCTGAAATACAACCGCAACAAGAACTCCTTCACCAGCGAACTTCAGATCCCTGACTTTGATGTAGAGGCTGCTGTGAAGGTGGAAGTGACCGACGTCACCAGAAAAGGAAAGAAGATACGCGGAATTTCAGTCGACGTCACCAACAAAAAGAATCTGTATCTGTCTCTCGTTGGACGGGCCAGGTACACTATGAGCTGCTTTTAATTGAGGTTTAAATAGTTTGTATACACTTGAATATGCTGATTCTGGGAATGTCCTCAGATGTTCCCTGGTGTGTTATGCTAACGATGCTCTAATATGGTAAAATAAAGGTATTAGGTTTAGTTTGAGTCACTGTTTGATTTGTGTCTGAGCAGAGTGGAGTCCATGGATGATGTTGAATTGGAGCTGGAGATGGCGGCTCCTGCTCTGCAGATGGATGCTTCCACTACGGCCAGTCTGAAGAACACTAATGGTCTTGTTCTGGAAATGGACACCCGCCTTAACTGCCCGGAGACTTTCTCTAAGCAGGAAGTCGTCTTTAGATACGGTAGGAATATCAAATATTAATTTTGATTATGTGCAAATCCTAATTCATGTCTGGATCTTTCATTGATTGGTCTTTTGTTGTTGTTTTTTTCAGATGAGAAGAAGGTTGAGCTGGAGATGAAGTCAGATATGAACTCTGAATTGGCGAAACTTCTCCCGGATATGGACGAGTACAGCAGGCAGCTACAGACGTATGTTGACGACATCCTCGACCAGAAGGTGGCAAAAACTGACATGAAGCTCCGCCATATTGTGATGAAGGGTATTGAGGTGAGTGGTTCAAAATGAACATTATCCCTTTTGTTATATTAGATAATTATTTGACAAAACGAATTAATAATTGATCAGTTTTGAAATCAGTTAAAATATTATTAAATCTCTTCTATTAATCTACTTCTCTCTACATACTTATCGCTACATGTTTTAATCTCAATTATTGACCTGTTATTACCTACTTTTACCGCTACAGATCATTGTTGTTAATGCCTTTTTATTGATCTGTTTTTTCCTCACCTGTAGGCAGGTAACATTTGGCTGGACAAGTTTGGGGAAAACATTCCATATTTGAAGAATCTGAGGAACAGGAGAGACATTCCAGAGATCCAGATGCCCAGTTTACCAGAACAGCTGTATTTCAAACAGTAAGTAAAAGTGTTAAGTTACTAAATAGTTGAATTTATAAGGTATTATTGTACATATCACTTTTATATGTCTTTGTTAATGTATATATAATTATATTTATTTCAGTGATGCACTGTTCCGGTACGAGTTTAACAAGGAAAGAGCATTCTTCTCACTTCCTCTTCCCTTCCCTGGGATGACATCTGAACATCTAAACCTCCCCTCTGAGATAACCCTCCCTCAGGTCCAGGTCCCTTACCTCGGCCTTATTAAACCTGAAACTCGGCTGCGCGTCCCTTCGTTCACCGTCCCCTTCAGCCTGGACTTCTCCGTCCCTCGGCTTGGAGTCGCAGAACTTTCTGCTAAAGTCAAAACCAACTTCTACGACTGGGAGGGTTCAGTCTCAGGGGGGAACTACACAGCTGACGTTCCGAGCTACATCGCTAAATACAGAGTTATGGCCTCCTCTCCTCTCTCAGCTCTTTCACATAAAGTTGAAGGTATGTTTGATTCACTCAAGTAAAAAAAAATCTGCATATAAATTGTATTAATACACATAGAAATGATGTACAATATTGGTAGAATAAAAAGGGATTTAAGAAAATTCTAAAACAGATAATAATTAAAGGAATAGATATTAATACTGTGTAGGCCCACTTCGTGTTTTGAATATCTCCTTTTGTCTTCATACAGGTACAGCCCTGGTGTATGGCACTATGGATGATGACTTCAAGTACCTTGTAAACGGATCCTTCAATCACAATTTCCTTGACGCCAGTTTCAGTGCCTCTGAAAGCTTAACTGTTACTGAAAGCGAGAGTACAGAAGTGATAGAGAAGATGAAAGGCTCTGCGATTTACAAGTATGAAGTAACCAGCCCACTTGGTCTTCATACATCCCTCTATTATTCTACTCAGGTCACTTCAATGGGCTTTGAAATGGCTGGAGATTCCAATTTGGATGGAGCCTTAAAAATTGGTCCTTTCTATGCAAACTCTGCATACACCCAATCCTACACCGCCAATATACTAGAAAACAGGGGAAGAGGGGAATCCATGCTGAGGTTTGACACCTCGTTCATCAAGGGGAAAACTGTGATCAAGGGAGAATACCTTGACGAAAAGCTGACGATCGTTTCCAAAACAAGTGCTGAAGATGATACTCTGATGCACACAGGTGAAATCATGTATGAGGATGGCCAATTGACCCTGAAGTCAGATCTCAGTGCTGAGGCACTAGGAAAAACCATCCACTCTCAAAGTGAGCTGGGCTTGACAGGGGAAAAAGTCAGCTTCAGAATTGAGACCGAGGCAAATTATGAATCAAATCGAGCATTTTCCCTGCTTACAGGGGCTCTGAATGGTAACGGACTTGAAATCAACACAGACGCTTCCCTTACCTTTGAGGAGAGCCGAGGAATGCACAAAGGTACTCTTACCCTGGGACTGACTGGCTTGGCCACAAGCTGTACAACAACACTGCAGTGCAGCTCCATGACCTTCGAGAACAACTTCAACGCCGCCGTTGACGGAACAGGAGCTTCCATGTATCTTCTTTCTAAAGGATTAGCTCAGGACAACACAGCAGAGCTGAGAGTAGAGGGCAAGATCTCAGACATTGAAGCTTCTCTAAACAGTGTTTTTAAAGGCAATGTTTTTGATAGTAATGCAAGAAAC
This sequence comes from Astyanax mexicanus, assembly GCF_023375975.1. Classification (NCBI taxonomy): domain Eukaryota; kingdom Metazoa; phylum Chordata; class Actinopteri; order Characiformes; family Acestrorhamphidae; genus Astyanax; species Astyanax mexicanus. The sequence continues at coordinate 49,196,984 of NC_064421.1, read as the reverse complement.
ACAATGAACTTGGGTCTGAACCAGCAGGGACTGACCTTCTCCAACATCATGAGAGGTACGCTGCAGAAGATGAGGACTGAGAGTACCCATACCCTGACCGTAACTCTGTGGACTCTGGCCTTCCACTCCAAAACAGACAATTTCATCTGTGATGGTGCTTCATATAACCATGATATTAAGCTTAACATGAGACCTTTTTCTGCATCAGTTGTTTCAGCCAATAACCTTGAGATGTTTGACCTCAGCGTCGGCAAGGAGAGCAATATTAAGATGGAACCATTCAAATTAGATGCGACCGGAAGCATCACTGGTAAATACAAGGATGAGGACACCGTCAAGAGTACATGTGGAATCAGCTTTGCAGATTTGTCTGCTTCCATAAAATGTGATTCATCTGCTGATGTTTTGGATTCTCAGGTCAGTCACAACTTTGAACTGGATGTTGCTGGACTGTCTTCTGTTATTAAAAGTGAGATGAAACTGAAGTCTACGACACTACGCGTTGAGAATGTCATCCGTACAATGGCTATGCCATTTAGCTTAACTGTTGATGCCATTCTAAATGGTGATGGTTCAGTGAGGTTCTATGGTAAACACACTGGTCAACTCTACAGTAAATTCCTCCTGAAAGCAGAACCGTTTGCAATTGCTGAGTCTCACGACTGGAGAGCCTCTGCTACACACATGCTGACGAATGGAGATTCTGCTGAAACTCACGTTGAAAACAAGTTTGATGGCTTGTTGGCTCCAGTTGAGCAGTCCATGCTGTGGAAGTTTAAATCCAAGCTAAACAACCATGCATACAACCAGGACATCAGCATTTACAACAAAGAAGCAGAAATGGGAGCTGAAATGTCTGGAGTGCTCCTAACAAATCTGTTCAATAAGGCTGCAGAGAGCCAAGAATTCAGTATCTCCAGCTTCTTAAAGTACGACAAGAACCATGACTGCCACATCATTTCTTTGCCCTTCACTGAGAGCCTTCCAGCTGCCTTTGAAAAAATGAAAACTACAGTTCTCACTCTTCTCGAGTCCTTCCAGCAGTATCTCAATGGTCTGGATGTCAATGATTTGGCCAGGCAGTTCAGGGAGAACCTGGATGAAGTCCCACAAATGGTTAGTGATTTTATAGAGGAAGCTGATCTGGAGAACAAATTCAATATGGCCAAAGATAAAGTGGTCTCTCTGGCACAAGACTATGCTGTCACATTAGATGATCTGGAAGCATCTATGGAGAACCTTAAAGTAAACCTAGAAAAAATCTTAATTGAGTTGGCAACCAAAGTAAATGACATAAAGGCTCAAATCAAAACGTTTGTTGAAAGTGGATCCTGGGCTGAAATTCTGACAAGTACTAGAGATGCACTCATGGCTTTTGATGAAAAATATGAAATTACCAGAACAATTGTAAAAGTCATCAGTGCCATTGAAGATGTAATCAGACAGATTGATCTTCAGAAACTGCAGGATGGCAGCATGAAGTGGTTGAAAGAACTTGATGCCAAGTATGAAATCAAAGCCAAAATTCAGGAGAAAGTAAGTGAACTGAAAGAGGTCATAGAGACCTTCGACATGAAAATGTTAGTTCAGGATGTGACAGACTATATCAGCTCCTTTGATTTGGCTCAATATGTGGAGCAGCTGTCTGATTACATTCCCTCTGAGGATATCCAAAAGGTTCTGGAGTCCATGAAGGATATCTTTCTCAACTGGATCGAGGAATATGAAATTGTGGAAAAAATTAACTACGTTTACTCAAAATTAGGTGAACTATTCGAGAAATATGAAATACAAAAGAAGATGGAGAGGTTCCTGGACCAAGCAAAGATTCTCATCAAGCAATACAAAATTCGAGAGACAGTTGAAATGATGGCAGAGGCTTTAAAGTCCATTCCATTTGAATATGTTTCAGACAAAGTCCTGCAACTCCTGGATACCACTGTTAATCATCTAAAATCAATTGATATCAAACAAACCATCGATGATTTAAATGATTATATTTTAAAGATAACTGAGATGATAAAGAACTTTGACTACAACAAATTTGTTGATGAAATTAATGCAGGAATCAGCAAAGTAACAAATTATGTTAATGAACAAATAAAGGTCTATGAAATTGCAGAGAAAATTGAGGCGTCCAGGACATTCCTAAGAGAGATGCAAGCCTCTATCTATAATTATTTGGAGCAGCTTAAAAACACCAAGGTGGCCGAGATTTACAGGATGGTTAAGGGTGTAATGGACACCACAGCTATTAAGGACATTAAACTGAAGATCCAGGACACTCTTGAAGATATGAAGCAGAGGATTAATGACATGGACATCAGAGATGAAATCCTTGTTTACCTACAAAGAGCAAGTGAATCCTACACCAATATAATTGACTTCATCTCCTCTCATTTAAAAAGCCTGATTGAAGAAGTTCAAAAGATATCCCAGAATAAAGAAGTGCTTGATAAAATCCAAAAAGCAGTGGAAGAAGTCCTGGATTTTCTAAGGGTGGCTGAGATTGAAGTGGAGGCTTTTACTCTACCATTTACTACACTGGAGGTCCCTGCGTTTCAGCTAAGCCTGGCAAGACTTCAAGACATTTCTCTTCCATCCAAGATCACAATCCCAGAATTCGCAATTCACATTAACCAATACATCCTAGCCTATGTTTATGAGATCGGTATTGATTTTGAGATGATTAAAAATGAAATCATTCAATTCATTCAAAACATTCAGGAATTTGAGATGCCAGAGCTGGATCCTGAGGCCACCTTCGGTGATTTAAGAGCTCTTTACCTGTTTAACTTGCCTGACTTCACTTTCCCAGAGATCAGACTCGTAGAGCTCAAGTTCCCCCAAATCAACGTTCCAAAGTTACATTTGCAGGATTTTAACATCACCATGCTGGCAGTTCCTGACCTCAAGCTGCCTCTAATTCAGATTGAACCATGTATCCCTGCTTTTGGCAAACTTTATGGAGAGTTCAAATTAAAGTCTCCTTACTATTCAGTTACGACCACTGCAGCAATCCAGAATACAACAACTAAAAGCTCGGATCCACAGTTTAAAGCTACTCTGACCTCTCAAGCTAAATCTACTCTCCAGGCTCTTGGCTACACTTTGGATACAGTGCTTCAAATTGAGACCCCTAAGATGAAGAAAATGGTCATTAGTGAGACAATAAAAGTTGACCACATGGCTTTTTCTGTTGACCATGAGGGATCCCTCACTTTGAAGAATCCGTCAATTGAGGCATCAGCAAAGACAACTGTTAAGGCCACAACTGATATGTATAAAGCTGATTTTGTAAACAATATTGGACTTGCTCTAAAGAATGGAATATCACTGACCATGGACACAACTTGCAACCATAACCTGGACGTCCCCTCTATGGATATCACAGCACAAGCCTTGATGACAAAAACAGCTAAGGCTCAGTTTGAGTCCGGAACCATTTCTGTGAGCATTGAAAATAAGGCAAATGGGAAATGGTCCATCAAGAACTACAAAGATGAAGGCACCCACAAGAGCAATATGGAATTCAGTGTCAACACCGGCACAGCAAAGCTCACATTTGATGGTGAAACCAACAGCCAGAGCCTCAAAATGAAACAGTCAGTCAATGCAGAGTCAGTTATCCTGAGTTACATCACCATTGATGCCAGCGCCGTGACAGAGACTCCTTTCATGAAGTCAAGTGTGATAAAGGTGACAGGAAAGGCTCAAATGGAGGGTCTTAAAGTTGAACTAACAGCTTCACACAATGCAGATCTGATCGGAAGAGTCAGCGGAACCGTGGCTAATACCTGCGACTTTTTGGCGCAACCATTTGAGATAAGCCTTGATTGCAAAAATAAAGGAAACTCTAAAATCCTCCTCCCCTTAAAACTAACTGCAAAGATTGATCTCCAGAATGATTATAAGCTGGATCTGAGCTGTGAAAAACAGCATGCTTCTTGGGTGGCTCACACTCGGTTCAACCAGTACAAATACAACCACGCCTTGAGCTTGGAGAACAATGAGAAAGATGCAGTAATGTCTGTATCCGTGGATGGTGAGGCTAATCTTGACTTTTTGACTGTGCCTCTGACCGTTCCAGAGATGACTGTGCCATACTTTGAGACCAAAACACCAAAGATCACAGAATTTTCCTTGTGGGAAGATTTGGGATTAAAAGACCTCCTGGCCACTCCTCGTCAATCAGTTGACATTGATTTCAAACTCCAGTATCAAAAGAACCCTGACAAGCATACTTTTGACCTAGATCTTCAGCCTGTCTACAATGTCATTAATCAAAATGCTAAAATATTAGGAATACAGTTTGAATTTGCAAGAGACAAAGCGCTCGATGCCCTAACAACCTCTTATAACCAAGCCAGGACTCAGTTTGCAAAATTTAAAATTGACACTTCCAACCTACCCCCAAGATACTTCACTGTCCCTGGATACACTGTACCAATTCTAAACATTGAAGTATCAGCCTTTAGAGCTGAGCTACCTGCATTCGGCTATTTCATTCCCAAGGAGGTCAGCACACCAAGCTTCAAGGTTCCAATGATGGGTTTCTCAGTGCCGTCCTACACCCTTGTTCTTCCATCTCTGGAGTTGCCCGTCCTGCATGTACCTGAGACACTGAGAGAGTTGACGCTGCCCACTTTTACACTCCCTGATATTCAGAACAATATCATGATTCCAGCTCTAGGAAATGTGACCTATGATTTCTCATTCAAGTCCCCAGTTATCAGTGTGAGCTCTAATGGTGGTCTCTACAACCAATCTGACATCGTAGTGAAAGTGGGAGCATCCTCAACCTCTGTGTTTGAATTCCTCAAAGCAAAACTTGATGGAACAACAAGCATCACCAAAAAGAGAGGTCTGAAAGTGGCAACGTCTGTCTCAGTGGAACACAACAATGCAGAATACTCTCATGAAAGCACCATCAGCCTCAACAGGAGGAACATGGAGGCTTCTGTTGCAAATAATGCCAAAATTAACTTGCCCATTTTTACAATGGAGTTCAATCAAGTACTGGCTGGAAATCCCAAGACCAAGCCTAATCTTTCATCCAAAACCAAACTACAGTATTCTTACAACCTCCCAATGATGACAAGTGAAGGAAATGGAAATCTACATCATGCTTTCACACTTGAAACACTGTCATCCTACCTTTCTCTGGAGAACTCTTTGAGGGCAAAGGTAGATGGAGCGATGCTGGAGATAGGAAGTTTTTCAAAAGCACTCGATAATGAAGCATCTCTGTACCTGAATGCCAACGGTCTGCGTTCCACAATGAAAACAGACATCAAATGTAAGGCTGAGTACAAGAAAAACAAAATCTGGAGTGTCGACATGACTGAGAACTTCGCTCTTGATGCCTCTCTTAGACGTGTTTATGCCACCTTGGGTTACTCAAGCAAAAATGAGATAAATATTGCATCCTATTCAACTAATGGAGCTCACTCTGCACAGGGAACTATTGAGTTTGTTCCACTGACAACACTGACCGGTAATCTTAACTTTGATTTGTCACAGTCCTCTGACCTTGGCCTTGCTCGCATAGCTGAGAACGTCGATATTGCTCTGACTTTGGACAAACAGAAATTCATCTGGAGTGGCGTGGAACAGCTACCATTCATCAAACATGCCAGTGATCTGACGATGTCTAATGATGAAGCTGAGGTGCGTATTGAGAGTACAGAATCCCTTGAAGGTCGTCTTGCATTTTTGAAGTCCATCAGACTGCCTGTCTACCAGAGAACTCTATGGGATGTCTTGAAGTTTGATGAGGCCACCAGCACTGATCAGCAGCAGTTCCTCAATGTGTCGACAAATTTGGTTTATACTAAGAATATGGAGGGAACCCTGTTTGCACTGCCTGCAACAGTTTTTGAGAATGGAGTTACTTTCGACATTCCAGAAATGACTCTAGCAGTGCCCGACTGGGTGAAGCAGATCCCCCAGATGATCAGGGAAATGGACCAGAGACTGGAACACATTGATGTTCCTGATTACGTTTCAATTCCACCAGTAATCACCATCCCAACTTTTGACGTACCTCTAACGAGTCTCAATGTTCCTTCCTTCACATTAGATCTGCAAAATCTCAGAATCCCAAAACTGATCAGCTCACCTGCTTTTGACGTAACCGTACCCGGACTCCCAGCGGTCAGAGTTCCCCAGTTTAACATCGATACCGAATACATGAGGGACAAAATGGCTCTCCTGCTTTTGAAGCTGCCTCAGTATGAAATCACCATCTCAGCCTTCACTCTACCCAAAACTTTCACTATTGGAAAGCACACCATCAAGCTGGACGACATCACAAAAGCAATCTATCATTTTGAGATGCCAACTATAACCATTCCTGAGCAGAAGATTGAGATCCCGGAGATTTCTCTGCCTCTGCCGGTCAGTGTCTTCATTCCAAACTTCGGCGCGCTCTCGACTACTGTCAAAGTTTCATCCCCAATTTACAACAACACATGGACTGCACAAGTGGAGAACAAGGAGCCAGGATATGAATACACCCTGAAGTCTGCGTGCACTTCTACTCTGACCTTCCTAGCGTACGACTTGGATGGTAAGATTTTATATTCATTTAGTCCTGTATATAGTTTACTATATAAATATAAACCCTGTTAATTACTTTTATTCATGTTTTATTCAGCTTATGCGAAGGTCTTGCTTGAAAATGGAGCCGTGAGTCTGAATGGAAAAAGCACCTTCATCCATGATGATGTAAAAGTCAACTGGAAGCATGACCTCAGACAGAACTTGAGGTACTATTTAATGTTTGTGCCCACAATTTAATTTGTGCCCTAATTACTGCCTGCCCTATGGTTACCTTTTTTGATTGGTATTATTCATCTTTAAGTTATCAAACCAATATTTGATAAGATATTGAGAAACATAGTGTGCATATATCATAAAAAACTCTTGAAAATTCAATTAAATGTAACTTTTCATCCACAGAATTAAACGGGAGGAGCCTTCAGAATTAAGGTAATTGTTGCTGATTTAACACAGTTTTTTATGTTAAAGCAGCACTAGGTAGGATTTCTTTGATTTTTGAAGTAAAATTACAGCTTGAAACTCACTGCAGCGCTGCATTGAGGTGTAATAGGAGGATTAGCGGTGCTCTCGTGTCTGTGCCGGAGCTCCTCTGAGCTCAAACCAGACTCTGTAAGTTTTCCCGAGGCGGCCACGACCAACGCTCACGAGAACTGCGACCTGCTTTCCAACCTTTAGTTCTAACAGTTCTACAAGAACTACTGGTTCATTCTTTACAAACTAACATACAGACACTCTGGCAGAAGCTGGAAAGAGACCGAATATGTCTGTGAAAGCCAGAAAACGAGAAAGAGAAACTAAAATCCACCTGAAACATTTATTACACTCTACAACTGTAGGGGGAGCCCACGAGCACAAAATCTCAATCCTACCTAGTGGAGCTTTATATAATCACATTTTAACATTTGTACATCTTATGTGGAAACACCTGTATAAATACAAAATATATTAATTAATTTATTTATTAAATATATTAATTCATTAATATATTATTTATGTATTTTACAGGCCATCGAGTCACACTCTGGAAGTTGATGTAAAGAGTCAGACCTTCACTGACGTGAGTTTCCGTTACGCTTCCTACAACAACGGAATCACATCTTCAGTCTCCTCACCTTCAGCCGGATTCCTCGGACTTCAGTTCACAAGAAGATCACCATCTCAATATTATGGGAAGCTGTTCAGCAGATACCTGGTGAGTAAATCATGTGAAAAATATTTAATAATGTGATGTTTTGGGCTAAATCCACAAGTGTGCAAAAAAATCTCTCTGTTTTTGAAAAATATTTCCATCCACACAGAGACAAAAACGATCACATAGCTTTAGATACCAGTCCTGTTCTTAAATTTGAGTGGATAGGAGCCAAAATGCAGAAAAAAATAATAAATACCTGCATATATTGACGGTGCTTTTACATTTGATCAAATGATAATAGCTATATAACATTAATTAAAACTGTGTGTGATAAAATGTAGCTGTAAAAGGAATATATGCAAAATAATGTTTGAAATTGTTCATGCAGAATATATAACAGACATTTATCAGTTCATTGTGCATTACATTTCTGGTAAAGTAAAAATTGTACCTTACCAAGTAAATTATAATCCATTTTACATGACTGTAATATAACAGTTAGTGTTCAAGAAAAACAAACGTTCAGAATGCTCTGAAATGATTGTGTTGAGGCTAAAGTCATTATCAGCACTAACTACATGACTAAATATACTAAATATACTATACTAAATATACTAAATTTACAAAACTAAATATACTAAACAAAACAGAAAATACCTACCATAATAAAACAATACTAAACACAAAATTTACAGATACAGGAGAGTTCAGTAAAAATAAATTAGGCAAAAAATAATCTGACAGAAAAAGATGCATCATTCCTTAAATGAAACATACATTTCTTTAATTTTAAACCATCATTCAGCTGAGGGCAGTGGTGCATATACTACACCCACTGGATAATTAGCTTCTAAATGTATAAATGTACAAATGTATTCATTTAAAAATCACATGATAATTGTCTAAATTAATCTGAATATTAAATGTGTTTTTTCTTTCTTTCTCTTTCAGGCGACTCCAGATAAAGACACTGATCTTCTAAGTATGAAAGTTACCCTGAAAAACGCTAAAAAGCTGAGTCTGCAGACGAGCTGGCAGCTCAACGGGTTCTTCGATTTGCTGAACGGCTTTAAGGAGAAACTTCCCTCCATCACAGCGGCTCTTCACGACTTCATCAACAAATACCACAGAGCTCATTTAGGCCTGGACCTGAATCGCGCCGCGCTAAAGCTGAAGAACTCCGTATCCAACAGCATCGACAGAGCCTACAACCAGCTCCCCAAAGCCATGGACGCCATGCAGAACTCCATCGAGTACCTGAGTCAGCAAAGCACAGAGATGGTGAAGAGGACGGTGGAGAAGATGCCGGAGATAAACCTGCAGGAGATGAGCAGCCGGGTCTCCAATAACGTAAAGGAACTGCTGAAAAGCTACGAGAAAAATGTCAAGGTCCTGTTAGAAGCTGTGATGAAGTTTCTGAGCGAGACCAAGTTCCACCTGCCGGGTCTGGAGGAGAAGCTGACGGGTCAGGAGCTCTATAACAGGATGAGACGCTCCGTTTCAGCCGCGGTAAAACGGGCGGCCAGCAGATTCACCGGCCTCATGGAGACTATAGCCGACACCGTCTCCAAACACATCAGCGGGGTGAACTTCAGACTTCCAGGCACAGACGTGGTTATTAACGGTGGAGAGTTCCTGAAGGATCTGAAGGCTGCTGTGAGATCCGCGCAGGATCAGATCATCCAGGCCATGAAGAAATGGGAAGGTGTGAAGCTGGAGAAGCTCCTGCAGAACCTGAGTAACTTTGTAAAACTCTGCATCCAGAGAGCAGGAGAATTCATCGCCTCTCTGAAGGTGGAGGAGTTTGAGGAGCTCTCGGCTCGCGTCGGCGGGATCTACACCGACGTCAGAAACCGGCCGGTGATGCAGGAAATCAGCAGGCAGATCGAAGCCGCTAAAGTAAACGCAGCCGATTACAGAGATCAAGCTAAAGTGAGGGTTCAGGAGCTCTACAACGAGATCTCTCTGGAGCGTCTGAATTCAGACATGAGTGAAGTTATTTCAGCGGTAGAGAATCGGCTTCGCTCTAACGCTGATGACATCATCGAATACGCAAAGAAATCCTCAGAGTTCACGCAGCCCTACGTCAGGATCTCCAGCAGAAAGGTGGACGTGGATATTCCTCTGCCTTTCTACTGGAACTCCTTCAGTGACTGGCCCAGCATGACTTAAATTTTTAAACATTTCTTGTTTGAATGTTTGTTTGAATGTTTACTTGTTTTTTGAAACTATATGTAAGTGTTATTCTTACTTAAAAATCATGTGTGATATGTTGTGTATAATTTTTGTACTGTTTCCCTAATTTTTAATATGTGCTGAAAAACGGTTAAACTCACTCCTCCAGCACAAATAAAGTCTCTGTTTGCATTAAAACGCTGCCAAAAGACATTTTATTTGTTTAAAATGCAGTTTTAGGCAATGTCTATAAAACAGTTTAGTGTAGAGACGTAAAAAGACAGTTAGACCATCTTCACGCAGGTCTGGGTTTGTATAAGAACAGAGATTGTCCTTCTTCCATTTTGGAAAATTCACATATTTCCATACACTCACTGTTCAGGACCTTAATTAAAGAGACTTGAACTGATTCATTGAGGTTGTGGTGATACTCTATTAAAATAGAATTAAAAAGTGTTACTCAGTTACTCAGTGTAAAAAATTATTTAAATAGTTTTATAAACCTTCTTTTATGGCATCAGGTCAATGAAACAGGGAGAGGCTGGTTAATAATCACATTATGGATAGATAATGCTGTACATAACAGGACACTTTTAAATAGTGAGTAAGAAAATACTGGGAAATATGATTCAAATGAAATCAATAAACTCTCTTTCTTTCTCTCTATCAATACTATATATATCTATTGAGAGATACAAGCTGGGCTGAAAAACTTTATCAGGGCTGAGAAACACATTATTATTATTATTCAGTGTTTTATCTCTAAAAAGACAAACACTAATCAGTCAGTGCGGTTAATTATTGCTCTTTATGTTTTTGATTATTTTAAAAGCAGTTCAGACTCAAACACTATGAAACACTCTGGTTTAAATAAACAGGTCATTATTTGAGATTTAGGGGAATGTGCTGAAGGGCCCGAGCCACCAGGGGGCGCTCTGAGCAATGCTTTCCACATTCATACAGCCTCTTTAACCCTTTTCTAATATTACAGAGGAACGTCTGCCATTAGATTCAGAACTTTATATAAATGTGGTTTAAACGTTGATCACAGAGGTGGGGCTCAGGAGGTGGAATATGTGGCAGGTGGGCTTCACGTGAGCACAGGTGAGCACAGGTGAGCACAGGTGAGCACAGGTGGAATGTGAGCGGGTTATATTACATATCTATACATACATCCATATTATACTGTGTGTCCAAAAGTTTGAGGACGTCTCTTCTAATAAAGATCTCTGTAGCAGATGAACATAAACATGTTACTCTGCCGAACATCCATCTTAAAACTCATTTAACTCAATTAATAAAAATCCTTTTTTGCACAAAAAACACTTTAAAAGTCTTCAAAGCAGAAAACTGAAAACTGGAAAGAGGCCATAAACAGCCAACATTAAAAACTATATTGCAGAGAAAGATTTTTCAGGTTAGCAGCGAGACTATTTAAATCACATAAATCAGAATATTGCTGTAGATACAGGTCTCAGTCCAGGTCTTGAGACTATAAATGAGAGGTTTTAAACTATTATAATAATAAGCAATACTTTTAGGATATATGTTACTTAAAGTTATGTTTTACAAAATAAAGGATTAAATTATGATATTCATCCTAAGTGATTGACATTTTATGTACTTTTTTGTAACACAATAACTAATTATTAATGTTCATACATTACTAATCATTAAGTTATCTTAATGTTTAAGAAAATTGTAAATAATAATGAATAGAGACATTAGTTTGAGAGTCACAGAGTGGTCCAGCAGTATAAAGCGCGGATTCAAATCATGGTCATGATCAAGGCAACTCGCCATCAGCTGCCAGAGTCCAGAGAGAGCACAGTTGGCCTTGCTCTCTCTGGGTGGTACAGGGCATCTGTGAGCTGATGTATCAGAACCGAGTCGCTGCGTTTTCCTCCGAGCGTTAGCGCTGTGATGCTATTCGGCAATGCTGCATCAGCAGCAGCTCAAAAAGAGGCGGAGTCTGACTTCACATGTATCAGAGGAGGTCTTTACACTCCTGGTGTTGGAGAATCACTAGTGATAGGGGGATATACAGCTGAGTAGAAGCTGAATGGGTGGGACAATCGAGCAGATAAATTGGGAGAAAAATGGGAAAAATAAATATTTTAATGTTTAACGTTTAATGATAAGTAATGTTTAAAGAGTGTCATTTAAAGGCTTTTCAGTATCAGTGCTGTAGAGCAGCAAGAGTTTTACCAAATGTATAGTGGAATAGATCAGATGTTTTAAGATGTTTTTAATTGTTTTGGTCATTGGAGGGAAGAGCCATCAAACACAAGTCAGAACCCAAACCGCAGAACTCAGGAATTCCTGAGAAGGTTCTGAGTTTGAGATTCGCTCTCAGTGCTGTAATATCGTGGTTCACATTCCCGCCTCATGCTCCCCTGGATACCTGATGAGGAGCTGTTATCTCCTGTTGTTCTCTTATACAGACCTCATCAGAACAGCTCAGATAAACATTGCTGAGCAGATTGGCTCTTCCTGTCTGGAATCCGGAGCTGCTGCTTTTCCCACAGAGCTTTTACTGAGACACTGAGACTGATTACAGATCAGCTCTGAAAATTCTTTAAATTGTGGTTCTGCGTGGACGGGCCGCCGCTTCATTTAAAACGCCTCCCTGTTTCTACGCTCATGTTGTTTTTTTCAGCTTCACTGAGCATGTAGGATTACACTGTAGTTGTCCTTCCCAAAACCTCTGAGTTTACCCCTCTTTCTATTCCAGTTTAAGAGTATGGGAAATATTAGTAAACTGAAGAATAGAAAAGCTCCAAAAATTCCTTTACATTAATTTTCTACTCCTCCTGTAAAGTAACCTGGAGATAATGCGATAATGTTTCTCTCTCTTTCTCCCATTTTATAATAAATCACTGATGTTTTAGATAGACCTCAAAAACAGAACTTCATCATGTGAGAGTAAATTACCTGCTTCTGAAATTGATTATTTCGGCAGTTCTCTTCTCCTGGTCTCTGGAGTCGAGCAGTAGCTCGCTACCTTTTTCATAATGGGGTGTTTGTGTTGAAAAGACGTTTTCCATCTGTCTTGGCCTTTACTCATTCACCTGTCAGAGGCTTAACGTAACACTTCCAGGAGAATGCCAGTTATTATTTAGCCATGGATACCTGGCAAAACAGCTGAGTTGATGTTTTATGAAGAGCAGACAAGCTGTCTGTTTGGTTCCAGAGGGAAATGTAAAAGTACAATAAATTAAACTTCCGTGTTTCCCTCAAAACTCGTGTACCACTGTGTCTTTTCTGGTCAAACTTTTGGCCGTACTGAAGGTCAGACACCGAAATCATGTCAGAATTATATAATTTACCATGAAATCCTGTTCGTCACTGAGACACAAAGTGCTTTAAAGAATTAGGTCAGATTGTTTTAATCCATTTCAATTGTTTTGTTGTTGTTGTGCAGAAATATCCAATCTGACACAAGAGATGCAGATTCCCTATCCTGGATTTGGCTCGGTCTCGGCTTGTTTTGGTCTTGGTTTACAGTAGGTTTACAGTAGGTTTACAGTAGGTTTACAGCAGGTTTACAGTAGGTTTACAGTTGTTTACAGTAGGTTACAGTAGGTTACAGTAGGTTTACAGTAGGTTACAGTAGTTTACAGTAGGTTTACAGTAGGTTTACAGTAGTTTACAGTAGGTTTACAGTAGGTTACAGTAGGTTTACAGTAGGTTTACAGCAGGTTTACAGTAGGTTTACAGTTGTTTACAGTAGGTTACAGTAGGTTACAGTAGGTTTACAGTAGGTTTACAGTAGTTTACAGTAGGTTTACAGCAGGTTTACAGTAGGTTTACAGTAGGTTACAGTAGGTTTACAGTAGGTTACAGTAGTTTACAGTAGGTTACAGTAGGTTTACAGTAGGTTTACAGCAGGTTTACAGCAGGTTTACAGTAGTTTACAGTAGGTTACAGTAGGTTTACAGCAGGTTTACAGTAGGTTACAGTAGGTTACAGCAGGTTTACAGTAGTTTACAGTAGGTTACAGTAGGTTTACAGCAGGTTTACAGTAGGTTACAGTAGGTTACAGTAGGTTTACAGTAGTTTACAGTAGGTTTACAGTAGTTTACAGTAGGTTACAGTAGGTTTACAGTAGGTTTACAGTAGTTTACAGTAGGTTTACAGTAGTTTACAGTAGGTTACAGTAGGTTTACAGTAGGTTTACAGTAGTTTACAGTAGGTTTACAGCAGGTTTACAGTAGGTTTACAGTAGGTTACAGTAGGTTTACAGTAGGTTACAGTAGGTTTACAGCAGGTTTACAGCAGGTTTACAGTAGTTTACAGTAGGTTTACAGCAGGTTTACAGTAGGTTTACAGTAGTTTACAGTAGGTTACAGTAGGTTACAGTAGGTTTACAGCAGGTTTACAGCAGGTTTACAGTAGTTTACAGTAGGTTTACAGTAGGTTACAGTAGGTTCACAGTAGGTTTACAGCAGGTTTACAGTAGGTTTACAGTAGGTTCACAGTAGGTTTACAGCAGGTTTACAGTAGGTTTACAGTAGGTTTACAGCAGGTTTACAGTAGGTTTACAGTAGGTTACAGTAGGTTCACAGCAGGTTTACAGTAGTTTACAGTAGGTTACAGTAGGTTTACAGAAGATTTACAGCAGGTTTACAGTAGTTTACAGTAGTTTACAGTAGGTTTACAGTAGTTTACAGTAGTTTACAGTAGGTTTACAGTAGGTTACAGTAGGTTTACAGCAGGTTTACAGTAGTTTACAGTAGGTTTACAGCAGGTTTACAGTAGGTTTACAGTAGTTTACAGTAGGTTACAGTAGGTTTACAGTAGGTTACAGTAGGTTTACAGTAGTTTACAGTAGGTTTACAGCAGGTTTACAGCAGGTTTACAGTAGGTTACAGTAGGTTTACAGTAGTTTACAGTAGGTTTACAGCAGGTTTACAGTAGGTTTACAGTAGTTTACAGTAGGTTTACAGTAGTTTACAGTAGGTTACAGTAGGTTTACAGTAGGTTACAGTAGGTTTACAGCAGGTTTACAGTAGGTTTACAGTAGTTTACAGTAGGTTTACAGTAGGTTACAGTAGGTTTACAGTAGTTTACAGTAGGTTACAGTAGGTTTACAGTAGGTTACAGTAGGTTTACAGCAGGTTTACAGTAGGTTTACAGTAGTTTACAGTAGGTTTACAGTAGGTTACAGTAGGTTTACAGTAGTTTACAGTAGGTTTACAGTAGGTTTACAGTAGTTTACAGTAGGTTACAGTAGGTTTACAGTAGGTTTACAGCAGGTTTACAGTAGGTTTACAGTAGTTTACAGTAGGTTACAGTAGGTTGACAGTAGGTTACAGTAGGTTTACAGTAGGTTACAGTAGTTTACAGTAGGTTTACAGTAGTTTACAGTAGGTTACAGTAGGTTGACAGTAGGTTACAGTAGGTTTACAGCAGGTTTACAGTAGGTTTACAGTAGGTTACAGTAGTTTACAGTAGGTTACAGTAGGTTTACAGTAGGTTTACAGCAGGTTTACAGTAGTTTACAGTAGGTTACAGTAGGTTTACAGTAGGTTACAGTAGGTTTACAGCAGGTTACAGTAGGTTTACAGCAGGTTTACAGCAGGTTTACAGTAGGTTACAGTAGGTTTACAGTAGTTTACAGTAGGTTACAGTAGGTTTACAGCAGGTTTACAGTAGGTTACAGTAGGTTACAGTAGTTTACAGTAGTTTACAGTAGTTTACAGTAGGTTTACAGCAGGTTTACAGTAGGTTACAGTAGGTTTACAGCAGGTTTACAGTAGGTTACAGTAGTTTACAGTAGTTTACAGTAGGTTACAGTAGGTTGACAGTAGGTTACAGTAGTTTACAGTAGTTTACAGCAGGTTTACAGTAGTTTACAGTAGGTTACAGTAGTTTACAGTAGTTTACAGTAGGTTACAGTAGTTTACAGTAGGTTACAGTAGGTTGACAGTAGGTTACAGTAGTTTACAGTAGGTTACAGTAGGTTTACAGTAGGTCAAGTCAAAGTCAAAGTCAAAGTGGTTTTTATTGAGTTAAATAATGTGTTTAGTTTAATAGTTTAAACCCCATTCATATCAATAAAGATGACATACTGAAAGAGATTCTTGGTGCATAAAAGCTTCAGAAACATTTATTAAACGTTTCCTCAGGGATCCAGAAACCCGTCTTTACTGGCGTCTTTCCAAAGACCCCTTTCTGGGTTCAAACAGCCCTAACTTTATTAAAGAGCAGAACATCTCCCCGACCTCGTCCCGCTGAGCTGCAGTACGGATCAGATGCAACACTTTGATCAGATGTTTAATGTTAACTCTGCACATTTGGAAGCTTTTAGATTTATGAGTCTGATCACACCCATGAAGTCAGAACGTATCGGCTGGTCTGATCTGTGTTTTTCTCTCATTGGGTTTAATAGCAGGTCAGAGCTGAGGGTTTTTTCTGTTTTCACTTTGTTAATTTTTGCACATACGTTCTTGCTTATGTGCAACTTAAGTAAATTGTTCCTGTGATATCTTGATGTAACCTGAGCCAAACATAAATACCTATCAGATACCAGAGTGAGACGTTTTACACATGAAACTCATAAACTCTTGGAATCGTGACATGGGGCTTTATTTCTTCCAAAGCAGGTGGGAGGAGGAGGAGGAAGAAGAAGAGGAGGAGGAGGAAGAAGAAGAGGAGGAGGAGGAGGAAGAGGGTGGTCTGAAGAACTTGATTAATGCTCCGCTCCCAAAAAATCAAGCGGGAAAAAAACAGGGAGAAACATCTGTGCATTAGATCTGTTTATTAATGAATGAGAGATATTCACACTGTCATCCATCACAATGTGTTCAGGAAATACTTAGTGTTGGAGCCTCTTTTTTCATGTTTGAACGCTGCGCTCAGAAGATTGCTCTCAATATTTTGATATTGTGTTTTCACAGGTGCACTAAGTATTCTCCAGCGTCCTCAAACAGGTTAGCCAAAGCGAGTTTGACTGCGTGTGGCTGGACTTTACACATGTTTCCAGTAAAATATCATTATTATTGATGAGACAGGGACTCCTGGACGTCAGGCTGAAGGCATGGAATTTTTGGAATACTGGGCTCCGGCTCGGAGAGAGAGAGAGGAAGAGAGAGAGAGAGAGAGAGAGAGAGAGAGAGTACAGTGAGCTCTCCTTCCTCTCCTTCTGACTTTAATTCTCCATGTGAGCTTTAATTTCGTTACGGACGCTGTTGTCACTCTTTAAAACACCGCCGGTGCTCTCTATATTCTATCAGGAACTGGTCTCAGTACTGATTAGACTGGTCAGTGTGGTTGGAGCTCCTGTTATTGGACCGGACTGACTCTCTGACCTCATGGCGGCTTCAGAAAGCGTCTCCTGCAGCCAGATTTAGTGTGAGGAGACGCAGGTACTCTGCAGGAGTTTAGAGGAGGAGCAGCTGTGGAGGATTATCTCCTGTGTTCTGTTTCCACAAAGTGAATCATAAAAACACACACTTACCTTTTTCACACAGCGACTTAAAATACGAGAGCATTCACACTTTTACTGTTCACTAATCCACTTCCTTTACCTTTCAGATACTTCAGATACTTTTCTTTTGGTTTTGGAATTGCTGTGAGATTAATAAATAAGCAACTCTGCGACTCTGGTTGGTTTGTACCTTTACTGCGGTTTGATTGATCAGGTGTGTAAACAGTAATCACACTCGGTTTAGATCAAAACAACCGGATCGAGACCTGCTAGAGGAGGTGATTTCAGTCTGTCTCTGCTGCTCCATGCTGTTTACTGAGTGCAGTATGTGCTGTGTTCACTGCTCGCAGCCGCGACTCCGTTTACTACATGTACATAGATGTGAAGGCAGTGCTTTCCTGACTCCAACTAGATTAGTATTTTTATTATATGTTTGATTCATTTGAGTCTTTTTAATGAACTCATTTCTGCATTCTTCTTAGTGTTGCTCTTTCATTTTATGTTTTTTTCTAAAGGTAAAATAATGGTAATAATAATAATAATAATAATAATAATAATAATAATAATAATAATAATAATAATAATAATAATCACTACAACAAGAGTGCAGCGTTTTTAATAGCCAGCAGGAAAAATATTCAGTTGCAGCCTAAACTATTTTTAATAATGATAATGTTAACAATTATCCAATCAATGCATTTTTTATTGTAAAAACACTAAAAAAAACGTATTTGGTGTGAAAAAGTAGTACAACAAACAAGTAACATCTGTGTTAAATCGCTAGAAAACTTAATAGTTAAAATAGTTAAATCAGAGAAACTGATTATTTTGAAGTGGTCTTTTAATTTTTCCAGAGCTGTAAATGTGTATATTTATAAATCCCAATTATCGTTTTCTTGTAGGCAACATTTCATGATGAACCAGAATGTTTGTATTCTTGTAGTTTGTATGGTTACTACATTTTTCCCATTCCACCTTAAATTATGCCTGAAGCTCTTAAACATGAAACATGAAACATTTAAACAAGAAACTGATCTTACTTTCCTGACAATCAGGCTATCAAAATATTCACCCATATATCCCCCAAGAATAAGGTTTATATTTAAAACCAGTTATTTAGCTAAAGTTGCCGGTGTTTTATTAAAACAAGTGATTTTATATCGGGATTATCAGGATTAAAGATGTTTAATCTGTGTTTAATCTACAGGTTAAAGCTGCTCAGACTCCGGACAGCAGGGGGCGCTGATTATAATCCTGCAGGTTCTGTATTAAACTCTGTAGTAAAGAGAAGAAGAGCGGGTTGTTTATATGAGGAGCAGAGTCCAGATTTCTGTCCTAAAAACTAAAAAAACTCCTGTTTTTACCGGATTTACCTCCAGAAAACACCTCAAATCCCGCAGCGGTGAGAAGCTCCATCCTCTATAAACTCCCAGAACCCTGTAAATATTCACATTTACTGCTGTCTGTCTCTCTTTACTCTACAGCTCTGTTCCTCTCTCAGTTCTCTATTACAGCTTTACTAATACACATTCCTGCAGATCAATAACATTTAATATAATATAATATAATATAATAGTTTATCTCTCAGTATCATAATAATACACATTCCTGCAGATCAATAACAATCATATAATAATAATAATAATAATAATAATAATAATAATAATAATAATAGCTCTCCTACTGTGATTTATTCATAAGAACACATTAAACTTTAGGTATAATTTTACTGCAGCTCTAAAAAATGTGAATTTTTAAATTTTATTGCTGATTCTCTCTGTATCTGTGAGCACGGCTGTCCTGCCTGTTTATTATTATTTTCTGTCCACAGAGCCAGAGATATTTCACCTTTCACCCAGCAGTTAATCCTGATATAATACTGAACCCACTCAAACATCCAGTTAAACATCTAGTTAACACTGTCTGAATGTTTTATGTGTAAATTCTGTATAAGAGTGTTTTCAGAAATCACCCAGCAGCTCAATAACTAATAATATAATATATAATAATAATATAATGTAATATATTAGCTTAATACCCAGCTCTCCTACTGTGATTTATTCAGTGTGGAGTTTAATGATGTATTGTACTTTATCTAACCAAACTGATATAATCTTTAAATATTGAAGTTATAATATATA
Organism: Astyanax mexicanus; assembly: GCF_023375975.1. Lineage (NCBI taxonomy): Eukaryota > Metazoa > Chordata > Actinopteri > Characiformes > Acestrorhamphidae > Astyanax > Astyanax mexicanus. Next base: position 49,177,540 of record NC_064421.1, on the reverse strand, counting down.
TGTCTGATTGTTTTTAAGGTTAAAATGAACTAGAATACAACAACAACTTCCAATATTAATGTATAAAATAACATTTGGCATGTGAGGCGAATTAGTGATTTTTTACACACTTTATTACTGATTCTCTCTGTCAGTAAGCAGAGCTGCTCTGAGCCAAAAATGTCAAATTTCACTTTTAACCCAGTTAAATCTGATATAATACTAAACACACTGAAACATTCAGTTCAGTATCAGTTTTTACTGATATCTAATCTATAACCTCTGATTGATTAAGTGATTGAGAAGCTGATCATCCAGACAGAAACATACTTTATTCTGGTAAGCTCTCTGATTAAATAGCTCTATGGCTGCATGTAATGACTATTTTAATAGTCGATTAATCTGCTGATTATATTTTTATACTAGTTCTGGTGTTTTTCACACCTTTACAGGTAAAAACTTAGAGCTGATTTTGCAGGATATTTTAAAAGTTGACGTACCTAAATTAACCTAAACATTACAAACTGAATTATAGGAGATATTCACACGGGCCGGATGTTGTTATTCTCAGATAACCCTAGGACAATTAAATATGTCTTAATGTAAATATTATCTATATAAAATCTATATGTCACGCTATATGCCTATGTTTAATATCACTCCAGAGACAGCAGAAGCTCTAAACATTTTAAAAAGCTGAGAATATGTTATATGTATATATCCTACACTGGTAAACTAATAGATTGAGCTGAATATGCTGCTTTTTTCAGCATTAAATTCCAAAGATACAGCAGTTAAACCTTTCGCTCAAATCATCAACAGAGAACAGCAGTAGTTTTTTCCCCATATAAAATTAAAGCTTATTTAATACCTCATAGCAGTTACTGTTTATTATCCTATTAATCAAATTCTGCTTTAAATTATAGTCAAAGCATTAAGGTACAGCGTGTTCCCTTTTCTTGGCTGTGGAGTTTAAATATAAAGTTTAAAAGCTTAAAAAAGATTCCAGGTGAGTTTATCACAGTACAGCATGTTCAGTTCTGTATTATTATTTTCCTTCATTAGTTATAAAAAATATTGATTGTATTGATTGGTTGTATTAATAAAAGGCTTTATTAATGTTGGTTGGTTATGGTCACGGCTGCATGTTAAGTATATGGAGAATGAATGTCTCTGCAGTTTATAATTGAGGATCAGAATGATTTGATCAGTCAGTTTAGAGTTTTTAAAGGTATAAATAATGGATAATAAATAAGTTAGTTTTTATGTTTCTGTATTTTGTATGTTTAATAGTTTGCCTGATTCTTTGTTCTGTGATCAAATTGCTGTAAAGCTGCTTTCTGATATCAGTTATGAAAATATATAAATAAATTTGATTTGATGGTTTGACAGCAGACTTATATCAGAATTGCTGTATTGGTGTCTCTGTTTCTACACATCAGAAAGAGCTGAGAGTTCTGAGTAAATCCTGAGCGTATCTCTCTGTGTGTTTATTTCAGCAGCAGCAGGTGGTTCTGATCCGGGTGGAGGGATGGGAGGTTCTGGGTTTGATGGAGGTAGAGAGGAGGCTGCTGTGGAGTTTATTTACTGTAAAGGTGTCGCTACTGAGCTTCTGAAATACGGACCCAGAGATCTTCATGCTGCTGCTGAAACCCCCGACCCCCCCAGAGTGCTCATCCTTGTCATTCCAGGTGAGATCTAATGAAGCCTGGTGTTATAAAGAGGCGTGACCAAAAAACAGGTTATAAAAGTAGAGCTGAACTAAAATCATGAGAATATGTTTAGATCAGAAAATATATTGGAAAGCATTTAGACTTTACCACAAAAACAAGTACAGCGTTAATATAGGAGCAGCCATATCTCATCTCTTTATATTACTCTGAATCTATTTTGTGTTCAAACAAATAACTTTAGCAACTTTATTATATTAAAGAGTAAAAGATCAGTTCAAATTTCACATCAGATTCTTGTTTCTACACTTACTGTCAGCTATATCATATTTACCACAAAAAGCACTTAGTGACACTGATATGGTCAGATACAGCAGTGCTGCTGGAGTTTTTAAACACCCCAGTGTCATTTCTGGACTGAGAACTGTCCACCAACCAGAATATTTCATGGTACTGTATTTTCACTGAATTAAAAAAATAAGTTCAAGAATACACTAATTTAAAATTTAATTTTATTACTGCATATAATATGATATGGCACACCCCTAACTGAGATATATATAAAAAAAACATGAATTTAATCAGATTTGTAACAGAAGACAATAATCCAGAATGATTAGTCATGATAATAAAATAAAATAAAATAAAATAAATAAATACTGGACAGATATAAATGATATAAATGATACCGGACAGATATAATCTGTACAGAAACTTCCTTATTTTGTCAAAATCCAAAGAAGTAATAGGATTCATCAGAAACCTAAAAACAAAAGTCTAAAAACACCAACAAATTCGATGTTTATGTTGTTGTGATGCAGCAGGTCTAATCAGTCCTGTTTATAATGTGTTTAAAATATCCTGTCCACTTTTCCTGTTTTGCTGTTTTGTGCTCTGTGGTCATGAAAAACGAGCTTTAAGGGTTTTATTGTTTTGTGTTTGAGCGTCCTGATCAGTGTTCCAGGTTCATTTCTCTGATTAACAGTTAAAATAAAGTGTGTTCAGAGGGATGCAGACCGTTCTGTGCTTCATTAGTGAGTTTAAACATATTTCAGCATATGGAAATCATTAGGTCACAGTTTATCATTATAGTGGGAATGATTAAATCTATAAAGGAGATGGGTATTTAACACACAGCGCTTATTTAGGGGGGATTAGAGTCGGGTGGTCCATTTATAAAGATAATGTTCTTTTTCTCCATTGAGTAAAAATATCCCCATCAGAATAAATCCTGGATTAAAGATTGAACAGACTTCACAAAACTTCACAAAGATAAAAATGATAAATGTTATAGCACACAATAGAAATAAGTTCCTGTTCCATGACTTTTGGCCTGTCTGTGTAATTCAGCATTAGTCTACATTGTGCTTTAATGATGAGGAAAAATCACAGATCTTCCTGTTCTATAAATGACTTTATAAACCCTGAATCCTCCTTTCTTCACTTTTTCACTTTTTTTCGCTCAGCTTTAAAGAACATGATCTGCTTCCATCATTAAGATAAAAAAACAAATAAACCCGATTCAATTCAGCTTTAATTACCAAGATATAAACAAACACCTGAGCCACAGAGGAACCACGGGTCCACAGGTGGACGAGTCAAAACGTCCTGAAGAAAATAACGCAGGGCACACGTGTTGATTGGTCGTGTGCGGGAAAGCATCTGATCCTGATTCAGAATGTTTATTTTTAGATTGATGTGAAACAGGTTCAGTGTGGTTCTCTACTCATAGAATTAATAGAATTAATATAGACAGAGCTCGCTCTGTTCCGTCACTAAGAGCTTATTTATGGTTTTGTCAAAAGAGCTTTTTGTCCGTCTTTTTCTAAAAACAGAATTTTACAGAGTTCAGGCGTCTCCACCCGTCTGATTTCTACTGAATAACTGTGATCAAATGTTTTAAAGTAGAGAAATACTGGTGAACAGTGGTATACAAACTAGAGGACCCTAAGCTGAATATAAAAAGCATTTTCATGACCATCACATGTTTATTAAATAATTATATAATCCACCATATTTTACTGTTTCATTTACTGTTTTTTAATATAAAAAGGGTTATTATAAAAGCTGTATAGGCCTACAGTATATACGTATTGAACCAAACTAAATATATTAGTCTTACCTTTAAAAACATTTCAATTTCTCATTAAGTGCCCTCCCCTGTCTTCTGTGCAAACAAACAGAAAATACATGATGTTCGCTGTAACGGATGAAGGGCCTGAAAGAGGTAAATGAAGATTATCTATAGATTTTATTAGAGAACATCATATTAATATATGGTGGTATTCAGTTTTTTTTTCAGGGACAGTGTTATAGAGAGATCTCACCTGTACAGGTGTGAGTAAGAGAATGCTCACTCTAACTGATGACCTTAAAGTGAGTGGTGTTGATTGGCGGCTGGTGTTGGGCTCTGAATGTCATTGGTCATTGTGCTGAATGGACTCTTTATGGGCTGGAGGAGCTCCTGCGTAAGAGCTGTTATTGTAGAGCCTGTGCCCTTTTTCCTCAGAGATAACAGCAATAATCACCATCCTCCCACCTGAGACTCCGCCCCCCGCAGCCTCTCGTATCCGCCAGGTACCCGACACAGGTGCTGCCCTTTAATCTGCTACAATAACTCCGTATAATACAGAGCAGAGAGAGAGTTCAGATACCGAATCCAGAACCACAAATTCAGCTTAATATAAAACTACTGACTGATCAGGATTTTACTGCACAGCGCTTTATAATAACTATATTATAATAACTATATTATAATATCTATATTATAATATCTATATTATAATAACTACATTATAATAACTATATTATAATATCTATATTATAATAACTACATTATAATAACTATATTATAATATCTATATTATAATAACTATATTATAATAACGACATTATAACTGCATTATAACAACTACATTATAATAACTATATTATAATAACTATATTATAATAACGACATTATAACTGCATTATAACAACTACATTATAATAACTATATTATAATAACTATATTATAATAACGACATTATAACTACATTATAACAACTGCATTATAACAACTACATTATAATAACTACATTATAATAACTATATTATAATATCTATATTATAATATCTATATTATAATAACTATATTATAATAACTATATTATAATATCTATATTAAACTACATTAAATCCAAAACTGCAGTTGAATTTAGAAATATTTTGTAATCATCTTTTAATGGATGACAGTGAATTTTTACTCTGAATTATGAATTCTGTGTGATTTATCGTATGCAGTAAATTACAGAACAGTGTGCAGGTACTGCATAATGAAAATGATTAAACATTTGTTTTGGTTACCTGTGCATGAACCTCGCGAGACGCATTTAACCCTGAGGGGAATTATTGTGTGGTTTTAATCTCACACACTCGTAGCTATGATATATCATTATATCAGTGGCAGAAAATCTGAAAGTGTCTTAAAATGATAATAAAAACATCATTTATCACAACTAATTTTGATACAATATGTCGTTCAAACGAATACAGTTATAAAGATGGGTCTGGTGATTGTTGAGCTTTTAAGCTTTTAAACTTCAGAATTTGTTCTAATTTTCTACCTTAAAAAAAACATGAAAAATGTTAAAATGTATAAAAAGGACATGAAAGCCTAATTCACAGACCTGTAAATACAGAAGATAACTGTTGTTGTGATGAGCGGTATTTATATAGGGGATAGGTCACGCACATGGAAATGCAAATGAGGTAAAAGCGTGTTTCTGTTCCTCTCTGAGTGCTGCTGGTTATCTCTGCTCTTATCAGACTAAACACGGGTCATTTCAGCCGGTCAGATGCAGTTATTCCTCCACTGAGATCAAATTCCAGCAGCAGCAGAAGAAGGAGGAGGAGGAGGAGGAGATGGGAGTGGAGATCGGCGCTGTGCCGGATTAGCTGACATTTATTCTGCCTGCAGTTTAAACTGTTACGCCTCTGTGCTCCTGCAGCGTTTCTGATACCAGTTAATATTAGAGAAAACGCTGTTCAGAGGTATCCAGAGTCACAGAGTTAATAAACTGTTCGTAAACGATTAGTAAATGGTTATGTTAGCAGTATTTAAATTTCAGATGTAATGCTCTTATTCAAACAAGAACAGATGATTTAAATTCTAAATATTAGCAATAATTTAGAAAACCAGAGTAATTTTATTATCCAAACCTTTACCTGAACTTAACCTCAGTCTAAACCTAAACTTATCCTACACATAAATCTAACCTCCTACACCTCAACCACAAGCTAAACTTAACTTACAATCTGATCTTAAACTAATTTGTACTCCTAAACTACACCTAAACCTAAAACTAAACTTAATCTACTACTCCCAAACCTAATTCTAACCTTAAACATAATGTAACTTAACTGAAGTCTTACTAAAATGCTAAACTTAACCATAGCAGAATGTTAAATTATTAGTGTCTCTGCAGGACTTTTTCTGTAATACTTCCTTTTTTGAAGTTCCATCATGAAGAAAAGCAGGGAAAGCTGTAGCGACACTGTTTTCTCACTTCTTCTGCAGAAACATGGCACCAGAGGACGGGACATGTAGTGAATCATAAAATATGTTATGAATTTTAGTAAAATATGAGTTTTGTATGAAGATCCTTTTGTGAAGTTCTTACTGTAGCGATTGCAGGGTATAAGTTAAAGTGCATTGTGTAGAATGTTGTGTACACAGCACACACAGCAGACCATAATCAGATAATCACTGAATTTAAAATACATGCATATTGGGATGATTTTTAAATAGCAATCAGCAGTTTATGTTTTATAGATTGTATAGCAGAAGACTAGCGAGCGCTGTGCTAAAGCTACAGAGTGAATAACAGATTATATTTATTTGAGGATTTAATGGTGAACAGCGGTAGATTTGGCCGGTTGATAATTTGTTGGGGTGAGAGGAGAGTAAATTATTATAACTCAGATTAAAGCAGTAAAGATGTAGAGAGGGGGGAGGGGGGGGGTTCTACACATGGTTTGGATTTATAGGAACCTGCTGTTCAGAGAACCGTCCTGATCCAGCAGCTGCATCCAATAGCCTTCAGGATCACATTGTTTGATAATTTGTAATAATCTTACAGAGATTCCTCTAGTCTTCCTCTTCTGTTCTACATGTGTGTTTCTCTGCTTCTCCCTCCTCTTTCCTCCAGCTGCTGAAGACTGAAGAACAGCAGATTTCTGTAATTAATCAGTTTTGCATTTATATAAAAAATGTTCTTCTAAAGGGGCTTCAGCTTTCCATTACTCTAAAACTTTTCCAAAGATTTCACCTTTTCTTTCCAGAAAATATAGAAATCTGGAAAGTTTTACCATCTCTCTTCACGTTTGTGGTAAAGAGGTCCTGTTAGTTTTTTTTTGGGTCGTTTACGAATCATTAATATAATTTAAGAACATCTTGAGCTGCATGATACAGAAAAGTCCTATAATGTGATTATATTGTTGAAAAATTTCATTTAATTATTCTTTGCACTTTATTAAAACATGCCGTGGTGTAGAACACCAAACAAGTATGTTGCTACATATATCTTTTATTGATTATTAAAACATATAATTGATTAATTAGCCAACTAACAATAAAAATAGTACCTTATTTAAAAATACTTTTACTGCTGCTTTAGTCTTTCATACCGTTTCATCAAGAGATACACAGACATCTGTAACTTCTGTTCAAATACATTACAAACCAAACCACTTCAGTGAATCTTTTCTAAAAGCGTATTTTCTAAAAATATATAATTAGCTATTTACCTTTTCTGACTCAAACTTAACCAGATCTTCAGTGGACTAAACATCACTAAACTCCTCAATCCTGATTCACTTCAGCACGCAGCTCTATCAGCTCTAATGTGCACTGCTCTATGTTTCTATTATATAGTAAAAAATACAAAAAAACATCCAATCCATGATATAATAAAATTGTAAGATAAATGTTTGTTTATTTACCTTTTCCCTGCACATGGCCCTGTGTGTTCCTCCTGTGTCTCTGCCCCTGCCTTCAGTGCTCTCACCTGTGTTCTTTTGTAGCTCCGCCCCCTTGTTACCCAACCCCTGTGTTTCCTGTCCTCTTTAGTGTGTATATAGAGAATTAAGAAAATTAAAACTATTATAAGGTATATACAAGGACCTAAAGATACAAACTATACAAAAAACTATACAAAGTATGAAGGTAACCTGACTGTAAATAGGAGGTAGTGCAGTAATACAGAGGTAAACAGGAAAGCAGGGATCAGCAGATACAACAATACTGAAAAATAAAAACCTGTATTGTATTGTATTTAGTAGAATGTAAAAGTGTCCAGAAGTGGAAAAGTACAGGATGTAGAGTAAAGTGTCAGTAGTGTTCAGTAGTGTAAAGGTACGGATTGTTGTAATTAATCACTATTTACTCACTTCTGCATCTCCATTGCTCTACTCCTGACACTTTCACAATAAACCCGGGACAGTTTATCCTCCATTAAAGAATAGTTATCATGAAAGGCCTGCTGAGAATATTTTAGATGTTTCTGGATGCTTTCAGCACATTTGATTTGATGTCTTTACATATTTAATTATTTATAACAGTATTGTATAGATAAGTAGGGTTATAATGATTAAAAAGAAAGTTTTATTCTGTAATTGTGTAGCTGCAGCATGCACAGAGTGTGTGTCTGTGTTGCACTACTGTAGTTTAGATCAGTTGGAGAGGAAGGAGTTAACTCAGGCGAGCCAGTAGAGGTTATGTCCTGTATTTTCATGCATTGCTGAGATTTCGGGCGGAATGTTACCTGGAGGTTATATTTGATTGCCAGTCCATCCGTGGATCCCAGTAAACTTTTTACCTCTTCCCTCCTTCTACCTTCAGCAAAACTGATAGAAGTGCTGAGTGATGGAGAGGAGCTTTCATGGGGGAAAACATGAGACTTTAAAAACCTGTCCTAATGATTCAGTGTTGGAGTCAGGTCAGGACAACCTTTCAATGCAGCTTCCAGCACTGTCTATCCTCCTCACAGCACATTTCAGGAAGCCTGGGGACACTGACTCTCTGTCTCTTTCTCTCTCTTTCTGTGTTTTTCTGTATTTATTTCTGAGCTTGCACTGATGTGTTGTTGAATATGATTTTATTTGACTCTTATTACTGAATTAAATCAACTTCATTTATTCAGAAGTACGATCATAAAAAAGACACGTCAGCCCCCTTTAGAAGAATCTTCTGCAGTCCTGCTCCTCTGGAGACACACGGACTCATGAATCTGAGGCAGGAGCTTCAGGAGAGACGTCTGTGAGCAGATCGAGACACAGTGACCCTGCCTGCATGTTTGCCAGAGTCAATAAAACATTTTCTCGGGGATGGATTTCTTGGCGTGTTAAGAGCCGATCTGTTAAAGAGGACTAAACACACTGTTCTCAGAACAGATTCAGCACCTGCTGGAACCTAAACGTCTCAGAGCTGGATCTCTTCTGAGAGCTGAATGCAGGCCTGGGATTCAGCTTTACCTGCTGCAGGTATCAATCAAACAGGGACAGTTTATGTGTAGAGGGAGAATTCAGGACAGTGTCCTCCAGTTTATATATATATAGTTATACTCTGAAAACTTTGACTTTGACCTGATGATGAGTTTCCTCAGGGGTCGCCTATCACTGTTCACTTTACCATTATAAGCTGATTTAGTGCTCAGTGTGTGTGCACCTGCGGGGGCTACGTCAGTAGCGTGGTAGCCCCGGCGGTCTCGGGGTCGGGGGGCGCGGCTCGCAGGGTATCTGTTTAATGTTCCAAAGAAACAGCTCTGAATTTCTGAACCCGGGGGAAGGAGGGAATGATAACGCAGGGGGAGGAGAGGAGGAGAGCTCAGGCCTCTGTCCTCTTTTTTCTTTTTTAAGATTATAGAAATGGCTCCTTTACATTCCTTCACTCTGCGCTGAGAGAGGAAGATCTGCTAGAAGTGTAACTGATCTCAGGATCAGGGGGGAATTATGTTGAGTATTATTCTGAAGAAACTGAGGGCTAAGATATCCTGATATTCCTGATATTTGTAGATGGATGAACTGATCACTGTTTTTTAAAGTGGTGTGATCTCAATATTGTAGTTGAATTGTAGTTTCATACACCCTCCTCTTCTTCCTTACCTACGTCCTCCTCCGTCTTAAAACAAGGATAAGAAGAAAAATATTTTTTCTGGTGTTGAGGCAGATACATGTCTACAGATTCTATAGTCCAGCGGGCCTCAAACTGGGAGTCGTGGTCCCCTGGGGACCATCAGCTGCCGGAGCCCTGAGAGAGCACAGTTGTCCTTGCTCTCTCTGGGTGGGTACAGTACAATAGATGGCACTCTCTCTTTCCCCTCATCCCTCCTAGGGTGATGTGGATCAGCACAAGGCTGCATCTGTGAGCTGATATATCAGAACCGAGTCGCTGTGCTTTCCTGCAGTCTGAATTAGCTACTAGTGCTTTTTCTATTCCCTAACTTCTCACCCTATGTCAGTAACCTGCTGCATTAGTGGAGGAGATCCGTAATGGAACAGTTCACTGTTTGGGAAAGTCCTTTGTTTCCGTCTGGGTTCTGAAACAGAGGGATTTAATGGGCTTTGTTGTGGTGGTTTGTCATTTCTAAAAGCTCGGGCCCGGAGCAGCTCGAGCTCAGAGCATGAGGAGGCCCATCTGGGAGAGATTTAAAAGTCTTCAGCGTGAATAATATAAAATGGATTTAATCAGGTTGAAGAAGGTTCAGGAGGGCTGATGTTTCTCCACAGTTCTATCAGAACACACAATCACTGATCATCTGGAGCTCCGGGGACAAGTCAGAACAGCAGGACCAGAGCGTACACCTCGATTACGGGTTTATACAACTTTTCTAGATGTTTCAGTTCGCAGTAGTTTTTAAGGTACAGAAGTTTTTAAGGTACATTCAACCAGTTTTCAGAATTTAACCACTCCAGTTCTCTTTCCTCTTCTTTTTTTTTGTTGCGTGATTATATCCTGCCTCGACTTCCTGTAATTAGTCCAAACATTTGACCCATTTAGTTCATAAATTGATTTCACACTGCAAACAAACCAGATCATGGTTCAGTTTTTCCGAACCTCCTCTTTTGGTTGGATTAAAAGATAGATTTTCTTTAGCTGTTCGGCAGCAAGTGAGCAACAGTCAGTTTTTAAAGTATTTGTGTTTTTAGAACACGTATTTCACATCATTTCATTCTTTCTGGTCTGGAACCAGTGAACCTGTAATGCGAGCGGCTGAAAGGGCGGGGCGTTCAAGTGTCACTGTCACAAAGTTTTTTACAACACGCCCACAGTCACATAAATAGTGAGAGACTCCTTAAAGCAGTGGGAAAAAAAGTTAAAAGTTGGTGTAAAAGAGGTAGGAGTACTTCCCCCCATTGTTATGTCCTTGCCATGTACTCTTATAACTCATCCTACTTAAAATGACAATAAATATTTGATAAAAAAAATAATAATAATTTTAAAAATCATCACTAAATACAGGCTTAAACTGTAGGTATTTTTTATCTTGGGGTTCGTAGTTCCTGAGTTGTTGATTGTTCAGCCAGGCTAATGGGTAACGCAGGCTTTTGATGACTGTCAGCACTTTATGCAGCAGCTCTTTTGTTATTGTCATCAGCAGCTCGTATGTGAAGCTTCAGGAGTGACGTATTTCAGTCTCACGCAGCCGCATGTTTCCTCCACGCTGCAGTCTGACCCCCGCTGGCTCCACACAGCCAGAGAAAAGCCATAGAGCTGTCAGGAGCATCAGCGGCGATGCTAATGTGTTCATTAATGCAGCAGACAGGCCGAGTTCCTCGGGGAGAGTAAACACAGCGAGGCGCTGGTGAGCAGCTCTGGGTTTTTGATTGATTGATCAGGCGTGAGATATTAATGAGAGAGTAGCTTCTCACCGACTCCTTATTCCCTCCACAGATTATCTCATCATCTGTAATATGATGTAGATTAAAGAGTCGCTCAGTAACACAAACATCCTCTCAGTGCTGCAGCTACAGGCGCTGTGCTCCGTGCTTCACGCAGCTGCGCTCCGGATCCTGATTAATGACTCAGGATATCTGAATGAAAATATCTAAACAGGACTCATTTCTCTGCTCTCAGGTCTGTGAGATCCCGGCGTGCCGCGACCGCTCTCTCTGAACCCTGTTTTTTCTGCGGCCTCGCCGCCTCGTGTTCAGAGGTTTTATATTTAGTGGTTGACGTGGTTTAATCTGGTGGTAAAGTGTCTCGGATTGCAGGATGATGTCCTCCAGTATCAGAAGCAGCTGGAGAACGCCCACCAGCAGAGAACAACACGCTGCTGCAGCGCTGTGGCTGCTTACTTCAAAGGAAAAGAATCTGATGTTGAGCGTCTGTAGCGGCGATCAGCCCTCACTGATAGCGCCGATAGCTTAAATCTGTTCTACATTAAAACCAGTGTTTCACCAGCCGACTCTCTCCTACATCTGTGCTCCTTTACTCACAAAGCCTTTACTCCGTTCTCCTGACCTGCTTAAAACATCAGCTCAGGATCCCTCCAGACGTGTTTGTGTATTATTTTTAAATGTTAGGGTGTTATTTGTGGAATGCAAAACACTTTTCACACTAGTGTTCGCAGTACACCAATACTAGAAAAGTATTTCAGTACTTGAATTGTGCTGTACTGTCTTTAAAACAGTACAATACACCAAGTATTTAGTACTAGTAATTTAATCCAATCAGGAGACATGATTGGCACACAAATCACATCTTGTCATCTTCTCAGATTAATAACTCAAGAATGCCTTAAAACATCATTATAAACCATATATATGGCTACAAAGAGCTAGAAAGAAATCCTATTGTTTCTAAAGAACTGCAGCATCATCATCATAATTCTCCAGTGAGGAATCTATGATTAATCCATTGTGAAAACACTCAAGAATAAGCTCTCCATCAAAGTTTCTTTTAAAGTGACTTTCTGTGACACATTTAGTGCTTTATTTCTCCACTTTCAGTCATAATCACACATTCTGAAGTGTAATCCAGTATCTGAGGGGGGCTCTGTGTTGACTCTGAGTTTACCCGTGGCTGTGTTTATAATCCCCCCTCCACCAAACTTTACTTTTGCAACAGTTCAGTCAGACGAGCATCATTCTAGTAGCAACCGCCAAACCCAGACTCGTTCATCAGATATTGAAGTGTGAATCGTCACTCCAGTAAATATGTCTCTGCTGTTCTAGAGTCCAGTGGCGACGTGTTTTACACCACTGCATCCAGTGGTTTGTATTGCACCTGGTGATGTGAGACTCAGATGCAGCTGCTTGTTTTCCCAGAAATCATTTACACTGGTAAAGAATTAGTGAAGGTTCTTCAGAGATATTAAAAGTTCCCCCATGATTAGAGTCTCCTGTGTAGGAGAAGTTGCTCCTGGTCTGGAAGGGATCTGTTCTACTGACTCACTGAGCTGAGGGTTATTGTGGTCTGGTTACTCAGTGTCTCCAGTGTACCGCAGTGCTAATGCAGCTACGCTACTGGATGACGCCGTTTCTTATGTTAAGCTTTTCTCCATTTGGCTCCTGGAGATCTCTCTGAAATGTTCTGAACGTCTTTCTGTTTTTATGATGTGAGACCCAGACTCACTGTGATTTACTGCAGTTTCAATTCCAATATAAGTTATGGTATGATATGCTATACTTGATTAGTGACACCACTTTAATAAATATTGTTTTGTTTTGCCAATCTTATATTTAATATTTTATTTACATTTCAATTTCCACTTTTAAACCCTTATTCTGTACTGTACTGACAAATGAATTTCCTTATTCTTATCTTATTCATACGAAGAAAAAAAATACTAAAAGTTGTTGTGTTGAATCTGATGTTAATGTTCATAAACTTAATTCATGTCCTACCCTTAAAAAATATTTATCTCCAAAACAGCAACTTTACTGAAGAGAGATAAAATCACTCTCACTTTTAATGGAAGTCAATGTAAAAATATATTATTTCATTTATTTTAGGAGAATTTCTATTGGTTCGTTCATTAAGAAGTGTTAAGACAGTGTAAAGAACATTTGTATGTTTAAATTATGTAGTAAACTAAAAATCTTCAAAGATATTGATATGTTTAAATACTGATTATTGATCAGTGATGCTCAGCAGGTGAGATTAGATGAAACTCTGTTGTTTTATCTGAAGGATTTTGATGAGTTTTATATGATGAAGATCTGCCTCTTCACGGCTCGTCACTGTGCTGAAGGTGTTTCTGTTATTCTGTCCTCTCTACAGGTAACCCAGGTGTAGTGGGGTTTTATAAGACCTTCATGTGGACGCTGTATCAGGCCTTTAACCGGCGGTACCCGGTGTGGAGCGTGGGTCACGCTGGACACTGTGTTCCACCAGACACCATGGACATGGTAGAAGGTAGGAGATGCTGTAATATACTGCGCATCAGATCTGATTAAATAATAAGAGTAAAATATCATATTTTAATGTTAATTGCAGTTTTGGGAGAACAGGTTCCTTCTATATTTTTTCTGTCTCATGTTTTTGCAGCTTACAGAAATAAAAAAAGATAAATTATATATTTAGATTTGGATCATTTTTGCTCCTATTTGTTTACTTTAAATTCTGAAATAAGTCCACTGTCATGAAGTCAGTAGGTGGCAGCAGATAATTAAAGAGGTAATGACACTCAGCTTCTGTAATCAGGCAGAGGGAATTCACACTAATGCTGATAAAAACAGAAAAATGCTATAAAAATCTGTTTGGGATATTTTTTAATTAGTACCATTAAGTATTATATTTTCTGTAGTAACTCATAAAATCATCAGTATGTTTCGTCAGATATTAAGGAAACATGCTGAGTTAAACATTGGTAGCTCATATCATTAGAGCTTTAGCCAGTATTTTCTTACTGGAACTGTGTGATACGTTATGAAGCTTTAACCTCTGAATCTGCTCACCCCCATTCATCCCAGTCCCATTTCCACACCCCGGGTTGCCAGGTAAAGAAAACAGCAAGCAAACACTGAGCTTTAGTAAGGTTGTTAACCACAGATGGGTAATTTATCACTATCACTAGCATACTAAAGATGGTATTTTAAACACTGAAACATATATATTCACTTCAGAGTGAGACTTATCATCACATGCCACTGTGTGTCAATCTGGCAACCCATGTGAGTTTTGAGGAGAAACAGGTGGGACTGAAAACTCTCTCCAGTGTTTGGAAATTGGACTCCTGTGATCATTTCACTCAAACACTCGCTCACATTTATTACCGATTAATTATTTAATAGTTTGCTGTGTTTTTTTTTTTAGGACACTTATTTTACATTCATTACCTTATTTTGTATTTGGGCTTAATTGAGATAACAAATCTCTACAGCTCATTTACTAATATTTTTGAGTTAACTTTAACTGTGTTGTTAAAGGTGTTACAGATACAGAACTACAAATGTAAATGAGGAGATTTTGAAACTACACTCGAGTTCATTTTTAAAAAGGCAGTGTTATCAGTTACTTTGATCATTTTAAGTTTCTGCGTGTTTTTGCAGTGTTGTTATCTCAGCACAGCATCGTTCAGTTCTGGAACAGGTGAGTTGGTGTTCAGCACATTCTGAGCTGCTGATGTACTGATCTACTAAACTGAGGGATTAACAGATAAAGCAGGTTTACACTGGAAAATCACCAACCTGTTCCTCAACTCCAGCCTTCAGAACCTTAAAATCAGATTTACAAAGTTTTTTTTTAATCAGCATTGTGTGTGTGGAGCTACTAAAATAAAGGAGGTAAGATTCTCCTCATTAAGGAGGAAAAGAGGAGGAATTTGGACGATGTTGGGTAAATAAGTCAGTCTCTTATTCCTGTTCCAGAGAATGAAAGTCCGGTACGTTCATCCATAAAACAGTGTGGACATTTTTATTGAGCTCGCTACGTGGGAAAGACATTAGCCAAGCCCACCTGTAACAAACCAAACCACATGCAGATGGGCAGGATCTGCAGAACAGCGTTTCTACAGGCTGGATTGATTGATTGGACGGTGGAGATGATCATATCAGGTCCAAACGCAGGACAGAGAAATCTGATAACAGCATTTGTTTTACATTAGAATCTATTTAGACATATTGACGTTTTTATGGCACCTGTTCTTTTTCATGTAATTTTTAATGTTATACATTAAAAATTGTAATACAGTTCTGTTACCATATATAACAAGAAAAGAGCAGAAAACCTGTTAAAGTGAATCTGGTGAGCAGTAGTGCGCACGCTCTGTACTAAAACAGAGAAATTCATAAACAGAACGAACTGTTGTAATTAACTGTTTGAATCAGAAGTAAATAGGAAATTTGGATGATGCTCTTAAAAATAAAGATACTTCAAATGCTTCTTTGAATGATGCAAAAGAAGATTTTAGCGGAGATGCAAAGATCAGGCGCAATTGTGAGTAAATTTATTTAAAAAAACAACAAACAACAAACCAAAAACTTAAACAATAAAGAAACACTGAGAACTTGAATAAAATAGGGCATGTAACCTGACTAACAAAAAACTGATAAGGGACACTTAAACAAAGGGACTATATATATATATATATACGTATATATATATATATATATATATATATATATATATATATATATATACGTATATATATATCATCATATATGTATAACGTCATCTGAATAATGTAGATATTAATATTTAGAGACTTTATTCAGGGTGACGGGATATATTGCCGCACATATACTTCAGTATCAATGCACTCTATAAGCATCTCTACAGACTGAAGAAGAGCCTCCATATTTTATTCACGAATACACAGATCAGATCAGATCAGTCCGTTGCTGCATCCTGTCGCCCAATCACCAGCCAGATCATTAAACTCAGAGCTTTCAGATGATCTCAGACCTGCCGGGAGACGACAGCGAGCAGCAGGGCTTTTCCAGAGCGGCGCAGATGAAAGAAAATATATAATGAAAAGTTATATTTCTTCTCCTGAAGCTCCGAGTGACGGTCCTGATCATCATCAGCAGGGCGGGATCGAGACACGTCCCGCTGTCCTGCTCGTCTCACTGATCCGTCCCTCATCAGGATCCTGCATTTGGTTCACAGATGCTCCTCTGAAGGGAAGGAGCTGCTGGTGTTTCAGCCTGACGCTGAGTTTATAGATTATAGACTGAAACTCCCTTTATAGACTCTGTTTTATTAATTTATCAGCAGTCCGTATTACAGAGAACAGTTGGTCAGCACTGTTTGTTCTGGTTAAATCGGACTCTGGTTGGTTTGTACTGTTAATGCGGTTTAATTTATCACCAAACTGAGACCTGCTAGAGGAGGTGATCTCAGTCCCAAGCGAACTCTGGATCGGTTCTCTTGTGGTGGGAACGTGATCCGGTCTCGATCCGACCCGGATATTAAATATATAAACGCTGTCTCTGCTGCTCCACGCTGTTTACACACTGATCTCAGTCTGTGCAGCGTTCACTGCTCACAGCCCCGCGACTCTGTTTACTGCATGTAAATCTGCACTGCTGCTCGTCTCATTAAAAACACTGTTTAAAATCAGCTTCACAGATATACAGATAAACACACTGAAACACAGAATCTTCTCACTAAATTTACTTTCTTACTCCCGAACCAGACAGCTCTGACCAATCAGAGGAGACGATGTGCTCATGTGGTTTATTGGTTTGTATTTTGGTGCGTTTAGGTTTTTATACCTGTGTGAAAACAAACCAAACGGAGGGAGAAACTGAAGCTTCAAATAAACAAACTCAGTAACTGATCCGAACTACAGGTGTGAAAACTCTCTTAGTGTGCATTAATATAATCTCTCTTTTATCCACCTTTAATCCACTTCGCTCAGTCAGGGATTGGTTGTATTTTATATTTAATATTAAACGATATCACATGCTTCTGTTTCTGTAAAATAAACGTAAGCTGGGGGGACTCGTAAACAGTCTAGATATCTCTGTGGGAAAAGTGGTTCCTGTCGTTTGGCGATTAATGATTGATGCTTTTGATTACAGTAAAAATATCCCACAGGGAAAATTCAGACTCCTGCCAACGTCAACACCCTGCCCCGGGTCGAGCCCTGCTCCCAGACCCCCGATCCTCCTTCATTTACTGAGAATAATCCAGACCTCTGCTGATCAGAACTCGCTCTCCCGCCTTTGATATGAGTAAATTGCCTCTATTATTGTCCAGACTGCTGAAGCACGCAGAGAAATATGCAACTTCCTTCATTCTTGCAACACTTTCGCAGCTTTACTGCCAGGAAGTTGAAGGGTACTGAGTGTGATTGAACTGTAATAATGGATAAACGCAGGTCAGGATTTAGTGCTCTGGCTAATTGAAGACATGCATGCTGGTTATTATCTGCCAGTATTGTTTGACTTCATCAGAAAAATGCGCAAGTTTTCCAAAATATCTTATTGTAACTTATTGTAACTTATTGTAATATCTGTCTATTGTTTTAACATTTTTGTTCCCAACCCCCAATTTTTTTTCGGTACCTTTTACCTTTATTGGATTGTTGTTAAAGCAGCCGCCTAACCTACATACTGCTGTCTAGTGATCAACCTCACTCACAAGATAACACCTCACAACTTATACAGTTGTTATACAGATTTTACAGGTTTTCATAATCTTCAAATTTACTTAACTTTCAATAATTTATTTTATATTTAAAGTGTATTTAGACGTGTATTAACGGTACATTTATTCAGGCGTCACAGATCATAAACCTTCAGTCTGATCTTATCGGATCAGTCAGTGTTTAATATGGACGATATTTTATTAAATATTATTTGATTTCAGTAAAACGATTGATACTGTGACCCGCTGTGACTTGGCACACAAAGTGTAGATTACATGCCCCCCCACCCCAATACCCCCAAACCCCCCCAGGGCAGTTTCCTAACTCCAGTCTCATCCTTTAACCAGGAAATAAACTCGGGGCAGTTTGTTGGAGCTGCTGAGGTTTTATATGTGAGGTTTTATAGGAAGTGCAGGGGGGGTTGTTATGAAGGTTTTGGTAAGGGGGGGGGGGGGGGTTGGAGTTTGGAG
The DNA here is from genome assembly GCF_023375975.1 of Astyanax mexicanus. Lineage (NCBI taxonomy): Eukaryota > Metazoa > Chordata > Actinopteri > Characiformes > Acestrorhamphidae > Astyanax > Astyanax mexicanus. The sequence goes on along the minus strand of NC_064421.1, from coordinate 49,158,844 downwards.
AGCTGACACTGGTCTCTCTGTGCTGTTAGATAAACATATACAGCTCTTAGATCAGTCTGAACACAGAACCTCTGAATAATCTGAAATGGGACTGGGGGGGTAAGGTGGGGGGGGTAAGGTGGGTGGGGGTAAGTGGGGGGGTTGAGGAGGGGTCACTGCTTTAAACTCCTCCTCTGATCTTTACACACGTTCAGAAGTGGAAACGGCTCCTCTCAGCAGATCCGGGTTAAACTAATATTTTTTAGAGGACATTTTATGCAAATAATGAAAAAATCTCAGCTGGAATAAAATGATTTAAAAGTTCACTTTAAGGTGGTTTTTAGAAAACACTGTTGAGATTTAATAATTTTGTAAACACAGATTTATACATTTAAAATTAATTAACAGTAAAAAAGGAAATAAATTTACACTCATTGAAAAAAAAAAAAAAAAAAAAATATATATATATATATATACATATATATATATACACCAAGAAAGACTTGTTAGAAAGTAATAAAACCTAATGATGATATACTGTATTAAGTGATTGCAATTTTACAGTAAATTGATATGTTTATTGAGGAAAACTGTACAGTTTAGCCCTGTTGGACATGTCTGTCATCTGCTGGTGTTGATCCACTGTGTTTTATTATCAAGTCTAAAGTCAGTGCAGTTTTGTTTTCCCACAAAATCTTACAGCACTTTGTATCTTACAGCTTCCCTCTGCTGAAAACAACTTTTATGTAGATTTCATTTTCCAGCAGGACTTGGCACACTGCCCACACTGAGAACCAAAAATACCAATTGTTCTTGGCTGTAAACCACAATCAGCAACAATAAAAAAAAAAGCTTAAAACAGATCACTCTGTGTTTAATATATATATAATATATGAGAAACACATGCCTGATTGTGAGAAGAACTGAAGATATCAGGGATCAGTGTATCAGACCTGAGTTCAGGCTCTTAAGCATCCTTTCTTTTTTCTGGTTCCTCTCTTTCTGAGATGTTCTCTCTGCTCATGCTCTTATCAGTCGCTGGTATTGGCTGGTATTTGATGTAATAAAAGTGATTTATCACTGTGATCTTTGCAGGGTTTTCATTGGCTCCTGCTTTCAGCAGGTCCTTTTTATCTCCTACATTTCTTCATGTCTCGAATCTCCAGCAGCCTTTTAATCTTACAGTAGAGTTTTATGTTCAGCATGTGTGAGATGGTAACAGTGAAATCAGAAGAGGGTAATAAAGGTACGGCAGGTATTCAGCTCTGAGGAAAAGTGGAACAGGTTCTACTGTGGAGATACACATCTATACACAAGAGTGTGTAAAGAGAATTAGACATGTCTTTATCTGATCTGATCAAGTCATTAAAAACATCAGCTTTTTCAGTAGACTGTTGATGGGGTGTAAGATAGCGAAGAGCATTGCAGCGCTCCTTGTGCCCCCTGCATCACAGGACCCCTTGTGTTCCCCTACCTTCTGTTTGAAGATGCCCCACAGATGCTCAATAGGGTTTAGGTCTGAAGGTCCATCACCTTTACCTTGAAATATACAGAAAAGTGAGGAGTGTACTCGAGATACTATATATTAACACATGACATTATAAACAGATAAAATATAAAATGTCTGGATACTGGATGCTACAATTAAAGGAAAAGTCAAAGTAAATGAAGTATATATATTTGTCTTTTCCATACGTCATCCTTTCTCTGTAGTTTTTGGTTTGGGTTTATAGTCAGAAGAGTACAGAATAATTCAGAAGGCAGTGTTCACCCTATGAATGATGAGGAGTCTGATAATGGAGCGTTTTATCTTTTCATGTCTTTGATCTGTTATGAATTATTTCACTCTTTCAGGCGTCTCCTCTCCTCCTTTATCTCTCATTTATAAATAACCTTCAGTCATCATTTTCTACACTGATAAATCGTGTAGCTCTGCCCCTCCACTTCCTCTTCCTTAGTTTATCATTCCTCCCTCCCTCCCTCTCTCTCTCTCTCTCTCTCTCTCTCTCTCTCTCTCTCTCTCTTTCCTGCACGCTTCCACTGTCTCGCAGTCCTCTCAGATTAGCTCTGCTTTATTCGGAGCTTCTTGGATGGAGTGAATATCACAGTCTGCCAGACATTGTTCAGGATCTCAGGTTACCGGAATTGTTCAATAGGGTGTAATTTTACCTCTCCAAAGAAATAATGAAGAACAAGATCAAGATGTTGAAAGAAAACTTCTTACATGAAAATTCGGCCAATTTAAAGAGTCTCTTTTTTTCAGCTGTAATTAAAGACTCATGATCAGTAATCTCAGTACTGATCTGCTTTAGTGTTGATGGTGTTGATTTTTATATATAAACTTTTATTTCTCTTTTCTTTTCCCCCATTTTTCAGATGCATGTTTGGCGGAGGCGGAGGACGTGTGTGGCCTGAACGGTCAGATCCAGCATAAACTGGCCTTCCTGTCGGAGCACGTTCCCCGAGACACACACCTGGTGCTGATCGGCCACTCGATTGGCTGCTACATAATCCTGGAGACCATGAGGAGAGACCCGAAGCTAAAGGTAGAGAAAAATTAGGGGCAATCTTTTTTGATACTGAATTCTAGCCAAGAATCCCCAAAATATAGTAAAATAAATCATCCAGAACTATTCAGAGATTAAACACAATAACAAAACCCAACCATGTTAGTGTCCCTGCAGGACTGAAAAAAACGTTTTATGTTTATATGATACAGTAAAGCTCTATCTGGACGGGATTATTTTCTCAGGGGGACGTCTGTGTAAAATATTTCACTCTTCTACTCTTTAGTGATAAAACTACTGCATCCAGACTGCAATTTAAAAAACAGGAGGATCAGTGAGTTTTTAGGCTTTTTTCTCAGTCACATGACATTCCGGAGTTCAGTAGCTCCTCCATTTCCACTCGCTGTTGTGGGAGTAGTTAGTGGCTCATTAGGCCCATATGCACACTCCCAGTTTTACCTTCAAACAATTAAGAGAAATCCTTTTACACTCTGATCGTTAAACACGTTAAACCACCTAAATTTGCTCTAATTGACTAAATTTCATATCTTTAATTGGATTTTCACAGTTTGAGAAGATCAGGTTAAAGATTGAGTAAAGAGCTGCTGTTAGTGTGACTCAGAGTCCAGGGATGAATGCAGATTGTGTTAAAGTGTGTAAATAAAGACGAGCTCTGCTGTCGGCTGAATCCCTGTAGATCTCCTCAGTGATCTGTAAGTCTGGCGTGGTTTTAGAGTTCGGAATATCTGTAGTTTAGAGGAGCCCCGAGACGCAGAACAGGATAATAAGACAGTTGTGTCCCTGTGCTGCTGAGCAGAAGGTCAGGAGATTAAATAACACGGAAAAGAACCTTGATTTTCTTTCTCCCTCTGGGGTTTTCCTGCTACTAAGATATGCTCTTCATCATTTTTATTTTCTACTCTTTGCTCTCCCATGAATTATCTCTCTCTCTCTTTCTCTCTCTTTCTCTCTATCTCTCTCTCTCTCTCTTTCTCTCTCTTTCTCTCTCTCTCTCTCTCTCTCTCTCTCTCCCTCTCTCTCTCATCCTCCTGTGTGTTTAGCAGTAACTCCTCGTCTGTTTCAGTCTCTTATTTTACCCTTAAATGAATATTTAGTTCTGTGGGGGTGAAGCTCTGTACAGGTTGTCTTCCTCTGACCTTTAAAGTGGTTTAAAATAATTCTACACATTAAAAATGTCCAGTTTTCCTTACTTGCTGCTAAAATCTAGACATAGTTTGTGTGAATACAGTGGGAATAATGATAAATAATAGACATGGTGAAGATTATGGGATCTACATGCCCAAGAAGTGCTTCATATTTATAGTCAGATTCTGGAACTTTATAGAGTTTTGGAGTGAGAGTAGAGTTAATGTAAAATCATAAGTTTAAAGGGAGGACTGTAGTGGTTTTATTCTGCAGGTTATGGCTGGATCATTATGTAGTTAAAGCATGGCATTTCTCAGGCAGAAAAAAGCAGAAAAAGAGGGAAAAGATTTCCTTTACTGCTGCAGATCTCAGGCTGCCAAGAAGCCGGCGTGGTGATTATGTATGATGTGTGATAATCAGAAACTCCTGTTTTTTAGGCTCCAGATATTTGGGTTGGAGTTAAGGGTCTGGTGAGGAGATGGCAGGGGTTTAACTCTACTCTAAAAAGCAGAATAAAGACAGAGTGTGATTTGTATTTGGGAGGCTGGTGAGATGATCTAGATTATCTATCTAATGCCATCTCTGGCTCATGGTCAGCTCAGGACCAGCCGTTCATTAGGCTGGAGAGAGAGATCAGCAGTGAAATACTGAGAGTCAAACCAACCAGTTTTACTACTTAAAAATGTCTCTATGCTTCTTTTTTTATTACGAGCAAATCCCTTCCCTCTTAAAGTGGAAATTTCTGTGAAGTACCATGAAACATAATTCAGAGCTAAGAAAAAATGGTTAAAATTTGTCTATGGAGGAAAAACACCACCAGCCAAGTACAATTGAGATAGGTAGGTGTTTAGATGTTTAGAACAGTTCTGTTTACACTAGTTAAAGGTAACTGCCTGGGCAGTTTTACTTTCTGGACCTGGACTACCCACCTCTGTGTGTAACTATAGGTTTAAATAGGATCTCCGGTGGATTTGGTGTTTTACAGAGACTCTAAGACTAGGTCAGTGTCTGAACTACACTTAGCAGGACATTATTAAACATGTTGTAAAGTAACAGATGACATTGTAAAGACTGTTATTAGTGTAAAAATCTCTTTATTTTAATACGCTCCAAACTGTTGTCCGTCTCTCTGCCTCCTGGTGTCACAGTGCTGTTAGCCAATCAGAGGCGATATGTTTGCATGGATGAATATTCATGAACAAGAGCCGAAATCATATTGCACAACTTTTACACAACTATTACACAACTCCAGTCCCGCGCATCTCAGCAGCGCCGCTGAGAATATGGATTGTTGGGAGTCCGGCCTGTTCTGAGGTGAATGTTTAGACTATATAATCCACAGACTGTGTACAACTGGATCATAGACTGTATATAGCTGGACAGAGCATCGTCTCTCAGAAGTGAAGCCACCACAGGTTGGGCGCCCCCTGCTGTTCGGTTGCAGAAAGTTGTGTAACCCCACCCATCCCCATAGGTTTCAATGGCAAACAGAACAACTTTTAATCACGTTTTTTTCTAATATACTGTAATTCTACCTCCATTATTTAAATGCAGCAGCTTTAGTGTAACCTCTGCTTATATTGTTCAATTTTTATATCCTCACAGAATTAGTTTTAAAACGTTATTCAGAAAGGTGTGGTTATTGTAAAAGGGCTGGGTTACACCTAGCTGGGGTTGGACCAATGACTGTATGGGTGGGACCATAGCCTGTGTGAGCTCTGTGGAGGCAGCCCTCAGGGGCGGGGTTATTTAAATGAGCAGTCTTTCTCCCTCCTCTGGTCTCTACTGCGCTCTACAGACTCGGGTTTCAGGATCAACAACATGGAGGAAGATTTTAGCTTCATTTTCATTGAATGAATGAGAACGGAGACACGGCGTTCATCTTTTTTACAGTCTCTGATATAATCAATCTAAACTCTGTCTAATGACCAATCAGAAGCAGCGCTGCGTCTCTGACGGTTCGATTAGCCTCTCTCTCCGGTTCAGAGGAAACAGCGTGAGGAATGAGCTCCATGTTCCCGTCAGCACTGATCTATTATTCCACTCAGGACTGAGATTCACCATCACCTCACTTTTCTTTATCCGTCCCTTTTTATATTTATATATATTTATATATTGTTTTCCAGATTCTTTTTATTCATTTCTTCCGATGTCATTCTTGACAGTCGACCAAGAACTACTGCTTACTTTTAGAGCACCAAAAATAGTCTGTA